>NW_025979104.1:0-6232 GCF_021869965.1 Rhincodon typus | reverse complement strand
GTGGTCGAGAACGCCCTCAACCGTGTCTCCCACATCTCCCGCACCTCATCCCTCACACCCCGTCCACGCAATAAAAACCAAAAAAGAATCCCCCTCATCCTCACGTACCACCCCACCAACCTCCGGATCCAACGCATCATCCTCCGACACTTCCGCCATCAGCAATCCGACCCCACCACCAAAGACATCTTTCCCTCCCCACCTTTATCTGCTTTCCGGAGGGACAACTCTCTCCGTGACTCCCTCGTCCGCTCCACACTCCCCTCCAGCTCCACCACACCCGGCACTTTTCCCTGCAACCGCAGGAAGTGCTACACCTGCCCCCATACCTCCTCCCTCACCCCCATCCCAGGCCCCAAGAAGACTTTCCACATCAAGCAGATGTTCACCTGCACATCTGCCAATGTGGTATACTGCATCCGCTGTACCCGGTGTGGCTTCCTCTACATCGGGGAAACCAAGCGGAGACTCGGGGACCGCTTTGCAGAACACCTACGCTCGGTTCGCAACAAACAACTGCACCTCCCAGTCGCGAACCATTTCAACTCCCCCTCCCATTCCTCAGACGACATGTCCATCCTGGGCCTCCTGCAGTGCCACAACGATGCCACCCGAAGGTTGCAGGAACAGCAACTCATATTCTGCTTGGGAACCCTGCAGCCCAATGGTATCAATGTGGATTTCACAAGTTTCAAAATCTCCCCTCCCCCCACCGCATCCCAAAACCAGTCCAGCTCGTCCCTGCCTCCCTAACCTGTTCTTCCTCCCACCTATCCCCTCCTCCGCACCTCAAGCCGCACCTCCATCTCCTACCGACCAACCTCATCCCGCCCCCTTGACCTGTCCGTCCTCCCTGGACTGACCTATCCCCTTCCTAACTCCCTACCTACACTCACCTTTCCTGGCCCCATCCCCGCCTCTTCGACCTGTTTGTTTCTTCTCCACCTATCCTCTCCTCCATCCCTCTTCTATCCGCCTCCCACTCTCTCCCTATTTATTTCAAAACCCCCTTCCCCTCCCCCTTTTCTGATGAAGGGTCTAGGCCCGAAACGTCAGCCTCTCTGCTCCTATGATGCTGCTTGGCCTGCTGTGTTCATCCAGCCTTGCACCTTGTTGTCTCTATATAAATAAGGAGTCTCCTATTTAAGTCAGAAATGAGGAAGCTTTTCTTTTCTCTCAGTGCATCGTAAAACTTTGAACTCTCTTCCCAGAGAGAATGGTGGAACCTGGGACATCAAAAATGTTTCAGGTACAGGTACGTTGATATTTGGCTGTAGAGTTGAAATCATTAGAGGAAACAATGACCCAGTGGTATTATCACTAGATTATTAATCCAGAAACCCAGACAATGTTCCGAGCACCCGCGTTTGAAACCCATTATGGCAGATGGTAGAATTTGAAATCAATTAAAAAACTGGAATTAAGAGTCTAATGATGACCGTGAAACTAATGTCAATGGTCATAAAAATCCATCTGGTTCAATAACATCCTTTGGGGAAGGAGGCTGCCGTCCTTACCTGGTCTGGTCCACATGTGACTCCAGACCACAGCAATGTGCTTAACTTTAATCTGCTCATTGGGAAACTAGGAATGAGCAATAAGTGTTGGGTCAGCAAGTAACACCTCCATCCTGTGAATGAATAAAAAAAAAGTCCGATTCGTCATATGAAATCTTGTGAAATGGCAGAGCAGGTTTGAGGGGCTGAGTAGCTTACTCTTCCATCTAATTCATATGTTCTGATGTGGGTTGCTTTCAGGCTTGGGCTGATAAGTGTCAAATATAATTCTTGCTACTTGTGCCAGGCAATGACCATTACTGGGAAAGAATTACCTCTTCGCCTTGTAACACATTACCAATGTGGAATCCCTTAAACCTTGACCAGAAAGTGAATTGAACTTGCTGTCTCAACACATTGGCTACAAGAGCAGATCACAGGCTGAGAATTCTGCAGCAACTAACTCACATCCTGACTTCCCAAAACTCGTCCACCATCTTCAAGTCACAAATCAGGAGTATGGTGGAATACTCCCTGCTTGCCTGGATGGCTCAGCTCCAACAAAACTCAAGAATCTCATCAAAAGCCACGATTAAAAAAAGCCCACTTGATCAATATCCCATTTATCACCAGTGTGCAGTTGCTGCAATGTATAGCATATAAAAGATACAATGCAGCAACCTTCCCTTAAGTTCCCCATCAAGCCATCAATCAGTTATGTTTGGAAATATATCAGCTTTTGTCCATTGGGCTGGACTAAAAGCCTACGTCTCCCTTCACATCAGCACAGACGGTGACTAAACACCAGAGGGACAATGGCAATGCAATATGCAGCTCACAACTGCCTTCTCAGGTGATGAGGAATGGCCAATAAATACTGGACAAGCCAACAATGCCCAGATTTCATTAACATATTTTTTAAAAAGTGAAAAAGAAAACATGTATAATAGGTTTCTCCAATTAACAGGGGTTCTGTCAGGTATGTTGCCTTCCTCTATCAATATCCTTTTATATGCTTTTCTCATTCTCATCAATACACAGTCACGCGCACACACAGAGTCCCTCCATCTATACACAGTCTCACAGACACCTCTCTCTCTCACACACACACAGTCCCATTAATACAAAAATCACACACACAGTCCTTCCATTGATGTTATGAAGATGTTTGATTATTAATTTTAATTTTAGCATTTTGTTTAAAGGATTCTGAAGATTTATTGTTCATTTCAAAAGGCTGGGGAGATATGTAGACTTTTTTTTTTAAATGTGGTCCTTCAAAAGAAGCCTCAATGTGTCCTTTTAAGACCCTTTTCAGACATCACATGGCTTAAGCTACTTGCCTTTCAGGAATTAGTTGCTGTTTTGAATATAGTTTGCAGTTCAGTTAGGGTGCAGTCTGTAAAGACAGAGAGAGAGAAGCTATCCAGCTCATTGTCTGCTGTTTGGAGAAAACCTTTGTGGGTGGGGGCAGTTTGTGTGAGAACCAAAACATTGGAAAATCTCTCAAAGAGTTCTTCCTAGAGCTTCCTGAACAAGCTGTCTGCACTATCTCTCAGTGACAACTGCTTGTCTACATATATGAACCTAAAAAATAGAACAAGAGTAGGCCATTCAGCTCCTCAAGCCTGTCCTGACATTCTCCAAGATGGTGACTGATCTGTCCCAGGTCTAAACTTGTCTTTAATGCCAACTCCTAATTGTCCTCAACTCCATGATATTTCAAATGTTTGTCTATCCCCTCTTTAAATACTCTAGTGATCTAGGCTGTACATCTCTCTGGGGTACAGAATTCCAGGTGTTTAATACCTGCTGGGAGAAGAAATTCCTTCACACCTCACTTTTAAATGGATGTTCCCTTATTCTGTAACTATGTCCCCTAGTTCAAGGTTCCCCACGAGTGGAAACAAGTTCTCAATATCTACTTTGTCAAACACCCCCTCAGAATCAAGAGCATAGAACAACACAGCAGAGGAACAGGTCCTTTGGCTCACAGTGTCTGTGCCAACCATGTCATTCTAAACTAATCCCATTGGCCTGCACATGGTCCATATCCCTACATTCCCTGCCTGTTCATGTGTCTGTCTAAATGCCTCTTAAACTTTGCTAACACATCTGCATCTACCATCTCACCTGGCTGAGAGTTCCACCTCTATGCCTCGCACATCTCCTTTAAACTTTTCCCTTCTCACCTTAAACCTATGTCCCCTAATATTTGACATTTTCACCCTTGCAAAAGACTCTGACCATCCATGCCTCTCGTAATTTTATATCCTTCTTTTAGGTTGTGTCCAATGCTCTAGCGAAAACAATGCACGTTTGTCCAACCTCTCAAAAAAGCTAACACTCTCCAATCCAGGCAACGTCCTCTTTTGTGTCCTTTCCAAAGCCTCTATATCCTTCCTGTGATGTGCAACCAGAATTGCACACAATACTCTAAATGTGGCCTAACTAAAGTTTTATACAGCTACAACATGACTTGTCAATTTTTATACTCAATGTCCTGACCAATAAAGACAAGCATGCCACATACCTTCCTTACCACCTTATCCACTTGTGTTCCCACTTTCAGGGAGCTATGCACTTAGACCTTAATATCCCTCTGCATATCAATGTTCCTAAGGGTCCTGCCATTTACTGTATACTTTCCTCTTGCATTTGATTTCCCAAAATGCATCACATCACATTTGTCCAAATTAAACTCCATCTGCCATTTCTCCACTCAACTTGTGGATTGGTTAGTAAAGTTAAATTATGTGGGATTCAAGGTGAGCTTGCCAATTGGATACAAAATTGGCCTAACGGTAGGAGACTGGGGGTGGAGGTGGAGGGTTATTCTCGGACAGGGGGCCTGTGACCAGCAGTGTTCCACAGGGATCAGTGCTAGGTCAACTTTGTTTGTCATTTATATCAATGATTTGAATGAGAATATAGGAAGAATAGTTAGTAAGTTTGTGGATGACACCAAAATTGGTGGTATAGAATAGGTAGGTTATAGGGGGGATGGGTCTGGGTGGACTTCTCTGAGGGTCGGTGTGTGCTTATTGGTCCGAAGGGCCTGTTTCCATACTGTAGGGATTCTATGAATTCTATGAAAATTACAAAGAGATCTTGATCAATTGGGGCAATGGGCTGAGGAGTGGCAGATGGAGTTTATTTTGGATAAATGTGAGGTATTACATTTTAGTAAAAAAAAAAGGGACAGGGCTTAGATAGTTAATGGTAGGGCCCTGGGTAGTGTTGTAGAACAGAGAGACCTTGGGGTTCAGGTACATAATTCTTTGAAATTTGCATCATAGTTAGACAAGGTGGTTAAGGAGGGGTTTAGCACACTTTGCCTTCATTGCTCAGACGATTGAGTATAGGAGTTGGGACATCATGTTGAGGTTGTACAGGATGTTGGTGAGGCCTCTTCTGGAGTACAACGTGCAGTTCTAGTCGCTTTGTTATAGGAAGAACAATGTTAAACTGGAGAAGGTTCAGAAAAGATTTACCAGGAATGGAGGTTTTGAGAAATAAAAATAGACTGGAAAGACTGAGACTTGTTTCCCCACTGGAGCGTAGAAGGTTGAGGGGTAATCTTACTGAGGTTTATAAAATCATGAGGGGCATAGATAAGGTGCATGACAAAAGATCTTTTCCCTGTGGTAGGGGGAGTTCAAAACTAGGGGGCATATTTGTAAGGTGAGAGGAGAAAGATTTAAAAAAGGATAAAGAGGGGCAACTTTTTCTTTACAAAACGTGGTTCATGTGTGAAATGAACTGCCAGAGAAAGTGGTGGATGCAGGTACAGTTACAATGTTTAGAAGACATTTGGATAAATTCATGACTAAGAGGGGTTTGGAGGGATATGGGCCAAGCACAGGCAGGTGGAACTAGTTTATAGTTTGGAAACATGGTCTTCATGGACTGGCCGGTTCCATGCTATATAACTCGATGAGAGGATGCAGGAAAGATTTACTCGTTTGCTCCTAATATATATAAAATGCCTTGGGATTTTCCTTTATCTTACTTGCCAATGACATTTTGTGGCCCCTTTTAGCCCTCCTAATTTTTTGTTTAAGCTGTTTTCTACTGCCTTTACGTTCCTCAAGGGCTTTGTTTGATTTTGGTTTCCAAAATCTTTTTCTTTTTGACAAAACATTCAACATCTCTTGTCATCCATGGTTCCTGAATCTTACCATCCTTATATTTCATCCTCACAGGAACATACTGGTCCTGAACTCTGATCAACTGGCCTTTAGAAGACTCCCAGATGTCAGATGTGGGTTTCACCCTCAAACAACCACCCCAATCTAATTTCTCCAATTTCTGCAATTTCTGCCTGGTACTGTTATAATTAGCCTTCCACCAATTAGCACTTTCACCTAAGGACCAATCTTATACTTATTTATAACTAACTTAAAACTCACCAAATTATGCTCACTGTCCCCAAAATGCTCTCCTACTGAAACTTTCATCGTTTAGTCAAACCAAATCCCCAATACAAGGTCAAATATAGGCCAACTAGGGAAGGGGTTATCTACAAACTGGTTAAAGGAACCCTCCTGGATGAACCTAACAAATTCTGCAGCATCTCAGCCCCTGGCATTAAAGGGAGCCCAGGCAATATGGGAGAAGTTAAAACCACCTCCAACAAACACCATCATAGGAGCAGAGAGGCTGACGTTTCGGGCCTAGACCCTTCATCAGAAAAGGGGGAGGGGAAGGGGGTTCTGAAATAAATAGGGAGAGAG
>NW_025979103.1:939-6232 GCF_021869965.1 Rhincodon typus | reverse complement strand
ATTTGAGTGAGATGAGTACTTCAGAAGGCCAAAATAAGATCTTCAGTAAATGACTCAATTTCTGATGTTATTTTGACTGACATGCTTAGTTCAACGAGTTAAACTCTTCAGAAGGCAAAAATCTCAACTTCACCAAATGACTCAACTTTTCATGCTGGTTGGATTAAAATGCTTCTTTTCAGCGAGTTAAGTACATCTGAAGTCCAAAATCTAAACTTCACAAAAAGACTCAAGTTTCGATGTTGTTCTGACTAACATGCTTATTTGAGTGACATAAGCACTTCAGAATTCAAAAATCTCCACTTCATCAAACGACTTATTTATAGATGCTGTTTTGACTATCACAGTTATTTCACTCAGATAAGCACATCGGAAGAGCAATATTCAACTTCACCAAATTAGTTGGTATTTGATGTTGGTTTGAACGACATTTTGATTTATTTGAGATAAGCACGTCAGATCAAAAGCTCAACTTCCCCAAATGACTCAACTTTTGATGTTGTTTTGACAAACATGCATATTTGAGTGAGATAAGCACTTCTGAAGGCAAAAATCTCAACTTCACCGAATGACTTAATTTTTGATGCTGGTTGGATTAAAAAGCTTATTTCAGCAAGTTCAGCATTTCAGTCGACATCAATCTGAACTTCACCAAATGACTCAAATCTTTATTTTGTTTTGACTAACGTTCTTATTTCAGTTAGATAAGCATATCAGAAAACCAACATCGCAACTTGACCAAAACACTCATCTTTTGATGCTGTTATGACTAAAATGCTTATTTCAGTGAGATAAGCACTTCAGAAGTCAAAAATCTCAACTTCACTAAATGACTTAATTTATTAGCTGTTTTGACTAACATGCTTATTTCACTCAGATAGGCACTTCAGAAGACCAAAATCTGAACTTCACCAAATGATTGTAGTTTTGATGATCGTTTGACTAACATGTTTCGTTGATTGAGAGAAGCATTTCAGAAGTCAAAAATCTCAACTTCACCAAATGACTCAACTTTTGATATTGTTTTGACTAACATGCTTATTTAAGCGAGTTAAGCACTTCAACAGGCTAAAATCTCAACTTCACCAAAAGACCTAACTTTTGATGCTGATTTGTCTAAAATGCTTATTTCAGTGAGATAAGCACCTCAGAAGACAAAAATCTCAACTTCATCAAATGACTTCAAAGTTGATGCTGTTTTGACTAAGATGCTTATTACACGCAGATAAACACATCAGAAGACCAAATCTGAACTTCACCAAATGACTCAAGTATTGATGTTGGTTAGATTAACATGCTTATTTGAGTCAGATAAGCATTTCAGAAGTCAAAAATCTCAACTTCACCAAATGTCTTATTTCTTCATGTTGTTTTGACGAACATGCTTATTTCAGTGAGTTAAGCACTTCAGAAAACCAAAATCTGAACTTCACCAAATGGCTCAAGGTTTGATGTTTGTTTGACGACATGACCATTTGAGTGAGATAAGCACTTCAGAAATCAAAAATCTCAACTTCACCATCTGACTTAATTTTTGATGCAGTTTTGACTAACATGCTTATTTCACTCAGATAAACACTTCAGAAGACCAAAATAAGAAATTCACCAAATGACTCAAGTTTTGATGTTGGTTAAACTAACATGGTTGTTTGAGTCAGACAAGCAGTTCAGAAGTCAAAAATTTCAACTTCACCAAAGGATTCAACTTTTGATGTTGTTTTGAATAGCATGCTTATTTCAGCGGGTTAAGCAATTCAGAAGGCAAAAATCTCAACTGCACCATTTGTTTTAATTTTTAATCCTGGTTGGATTAAAATGCTTATTTCAGTGACATAAGCATTTCAGAAGACAAAAATCTGAACTTCACCAAATGATTGAATTTTTGATGTTAGTTTGTCTAACATGCTTATTTCAGCGATTTAAGCACTTCAGAGGGCTAAAATCTCAAATTCACCAAATGATACAACTTTTGATGCTGTTTGGTTTCAAATGCTTATTTCAGCGAGTTAAACTCTTCAGAACACCAAAACCTGAACTTCACCAAATGACTCTAGTTTTGATGATGGTTTGACTAACATGCTTATTTGAGTGAGATAAGCATTTCAGAAGTCAAAAATCTGAACTTTACCAAAGGACTCAATTTTTGATGTTACTTTGACCAGCATGTTCATTTCAGCGAGTTCAGTACTTCAGAAGATCAAAGTCTCAACTTCACCAAATGACACAACTTTTGATGTTGTTTTGACTAACGTGCTTATATCAGCTGGATAAGCATAGCAGAAGACTTATCTCACTCAAAAATGCATGTTACTCAATACAACATGAAAAGTTGAGTCATTTGGTGAAGTCGAAATTCTTCACTTCTGAAGTGCTTATTTCACTGGAGGAAGACTATAGGTCAATCCAACATCAAAATTTGAGTCATTTAGTGAAGTTCAGGTTTTTGTCATCTGAACTGCTTATCTCCCTGATTTAAGCATTTTTAATCCACATAGCATTAAAATTAAATCATTCGGTGAAATTGAGATTTTTGCCTTCTGAATTGCTTACCTCGCTGAAATAAGCATGTTATTCAAAACAACATCAAAAGGTTAGTCATTTGGTGAAGTTGAGAGTTTTGCCTTCTGAAGTCCTTATCTCACTCAGGTAAGCATGTCAGTCAAAATAACATTAAATATTGAGGCATTTGGTGAAGTTCACATCTTCGTCTTCTCGAGTGCTGGATTCAATGAAAATTCATTTTAGTCTCACCAGCATCAAGAATCAAGTCTTTTGATGAAGTTGAGATTTTTGACGTCTGTAGTAATCATCTGACTGAAATAAGCATTTCAGTCAAACCAGCATCAAAAGTGATGTCTTTTGGTGAAGTTAAAATTTCAGTCTTCTGATATGCTAATCTCGCTGAAACAAGCACGTTAGTCAAAACAACATCAAAACTGGAGTCATTTGGTGAAGTTCAGGTTTTGGTGTTCGGAAGAGCTTAACTCGCTGAAATAAGAATTTCAAAACAACCAGCATCAAAAGTTGTGTCATTTGCTGAAGTTGAGATTTTTGCCTTCTGAAGTGCTCAACTCGCTGAAATGAGCATGTTGGTCAAACCATCATCAAAACTGGAGTCATTTGGTGAAGTTCAGGTATTGGTGTTCTGAAGAGCTTAACTCGCTGAAATAAGTATTTTAAACCAAAAAGCATCAAAAGTTGTGTCATTTGGTGAAGTTGAAAATTTAGTCTTCTGAAGAGCTCAACTCGCTGAAATAAACATGTCATTCAAACAAACATCAAAAACTAACATTTTTGGTGGAGTGAGATATTGGTATTCTGAAGTTCTTACCTGAGTTAAATAAGCATGTTAGTCAAAACACCATCAAAAATTAAGTCAGATGGTGAAGTTGAGATTTTTGATTTCTGAAGTGCGTAACTCACTGCAAAAAGCATTTTAGTCCAACCAGCGTCCGAAGTTACGTACTTCGGTGAAGTTGAGATTTTTGATTTCTGAAGTCCTTATCTCACAAATAATCATGTCAGTCAAAGCAACATCAAAACTTGATAAGTCATTTGAAGAAGTTCCCATTTGGTTTTCTGCAGTGCTTATCTCACTGAACTAAGCATGTTAGTCAAAACAGCATGAATAATTAAGTCATTTGGTGAAGTTGAGACATTTGCCTTCTGAAGTGCTTGTCTGACTCAAATAAGTATTTTAGTCTAACCAACATCAAAACTTGAGTCATTTGGTGAAGTTCAGATTTTGGTCCTTTGAAGTGCTTATCTGAGTGAAATAAGCATGTTAGTCAAAACAGAATCAACATTGAAGTCATTTGTGAAGTTGAGATTTTTGACTTCTGAAGTGCTTATTGCACTGAAATAAGCAGTTTAGTCAAATCAGCATCCAAAGTTAGGTCCTTTGGTGAAATTGACATTTTGATCTTCTGATCTGCTTATCTCGCTGAAATAAGCATTTTTGTCAAACGAACATAAAAAATGGTGTCATTTGGTGAAGTTAAGATTTTAATCTTCTGAAGTGGCTAACCAGAATCAAAAATCAAGTTATTAGGTGAAGTTCAGATTTTTGGCTTCTGAGGTGTTTAACTCGCTGAAACAAGCATTTTAATGTAAACAACATCAAAAGTTGAGTCATTTGGTGAAGTTGAGATTTTTGATTTCTGAAGTGCTTATCTCACTGAAATAAGCATGTTAGTCTCACCAACATCAAAAATTGAGTCATTTGTTGAAGTTCAGATTTTGGTCTTCTGAAGTGCTTATCTGAGAGAAATAAGCATGTTTGTCAAAACAGCATAAAAAAATTAAGTCATTTGGTGAAGTTCAGATTCTGGTCTCCTCAAGTGCCTAACTCGCTGAAATAAGCATTCTATTGCAACCGGTACCAAACGTTCAGTCTTCTGGTGAAGTTGAAATTTTAGCCTTATGAAGCGCTTAACTCGCTGATGTAAACATGTCAGTCAAAACAACATCAATAGTTGACTCATTTGGTGACGTTGAGATTTTGATCTTCTGAAGTGCTTCTCTCAATGAAATAAACATGTCACGCAAACCAACATGAAAAACTAACTCATTTGGTGGAGATGAGATATTGGTCTTATGATGTGCTCAACACGCTGAAATAAGCATTTTGGTCCAACCCGAGTCAAACATCAAGTCATTTGGTGAAGTTCAGATTTTTGGCTTCTGAGGTGCTGAACTCACTGAAATAAGCATGTCAGTCAAACCAGCATAAAAAGTTAGGTCATTTGGTGAAGTTGAGATTTTATTCTTCTGATATGCTTATCTCGCTGAAATAAGCATGTTAGTTAAAACAACATCAAAAGTTGAGTCAATTGGTGAAGTTGAGATTTTTGATTTCTGAAGTACTTAAAAGCTGAAGTAAGCATGTTAGTCTGACCAACAGCAAAAATTGAGTCATTTGGTGAAGTTCAGATTTTGGTCTTCTGAAGTGCTTATCTCAATGAAATAAGCATGTTAGTCAAAAGAACATCAAAAGTTGAGTGTCGTGTTGAAGTCTTCTGATATGCTGAACTCGCTGAAATAAGCACGTTTTGCAAATCAACATAAAAGGTTGATTCATTTGGAGCATTTGATATTTTTGACTTCTGAAGTGCTTATCTCACTGACATAAGCATGTGAGCCAAACCAACATCAAAATGTAACTCATTTGGTGAAGTTGAACTATGGGTCGACTGAAGTGCTTAACTGAGGGAAATACGCAATGTCGTCCAAAGAGCATCAAAAATTAAGTCATTTGGTGAAGTTGAGATTTTTGACTTCTGAAGTGTTTATC
>NW_025979103.1:0-839 GCF_021869965.1 Rhincodon typus | reverse complement strand
TGAAGTTGAGATTTTTGACTTCTGAAGTGTTCATCTCACTTAAATAAGAATTGTAAACAAACCAGTATCTAAATTTCGGTCATTTGGTGAAGGTGAGATTTTGGTCTTCTGATATGCTTATCTCGCTGAAATAAGCACGTTAGCCAAAACAACATCAAACGCTGAGTCATTTGGTGATATTGAGATTTTTGAATTCTGAAGTGCTTATCACACTGAAGTAAGCATATTAGTCAAACCAATATAAAAAAAAACGATTTATTTGGTGAAGTTGAGCTTTTTGCCTTCTGAAGTGCTTATCTCACTCAAATATGAGTGTTAATCAAAGCAACATCATAAGTTGTGTCATTCGGTGAAGTCGAAATTTTTCACTTCTGAAGTGCTTATCTCACTGGAGGAAGCCTGTTAGTCAATCCAACATCAAAATTTGAGTCATTTAGAGAAGTTCAGATTTTTGTCATCTGAAGTGCTCATCTCACTAAAATAAGCGTGTTGTCAAAACAGCATAAAAATTTGAGTGTCTTGTTGAAGTTGAGTTTTTGCTCTTCTGCTATGCTTATCTCGCTGAAATAAGCACGTTAGTCAAGCTAACATCAAAAATTGAGTTATTTGGTGAAGTTCAGATTTTTGTCTTCTGAACTGCTTATCACCCTCATTTTAAGTGTTTTAATCCACACAGCATTAACAGTTAAATCATTCGCTGGAGTTGATATTTTTGCCTGCTGAATTGCTTACCACGCTGAAATAAGCATGTTATTCAAAACAACATCAAAAGTTTAGTCATTTGGTGAAGTTGAAATTTTTGACTTCTGAAGTCCTTGTCTCACTCAAATGAGCATGTT
>NW_025979102.1:0-6233 GCF_021869965.1 Rhincodon typus | reverse complement strand
TCCCAACTCCCTACCTACACTCACCTTTACTGGCTCCATCCCCGCCTCCTTGACTTGTCCGTCATCTCTCCACCTACCTACTCCTCTATCCACCTTCAATCATCGCCTCCCGCCTCTCTATTTATTTCAGAGTCCCCTTCCCCTCCCTCATTTCTAAAGAAGGGTCCAGACCCAAAACGACAGCTTTCCTGCTCCTCTGATGCTGCCTGGTCTGCTGTGTTCATCCAGCTCTACACCTTGTTATCTCAGACTGCATGCATCAGCAGTTCCTACTACCTCCAACATTGTATGTCCTGTTTGTTATTATCCAAATATTATCTTCCTTCTAGCATTCTCTTGAATTTTCTTGCACTGAAGAAAGAAATATGCTCAATATATTTATGAATTTGCTGCGCTATCAAATCCATGAACAAATATAACTTCCTAGTATGTTATTACTTGTGCTCTTACTTAATTTTATATGAAAATATTTACCTCACCAACATCCACTATGTATGCTGGTGTCAACAACAAAAACAGAAATTGCTGGAAAAGCTCAGCAGGTCTGGCAGCATCTGTGAACAGAAATCAGAATTAATATTTTGCCTCCGACCCTTCCCCAGAATGGAAGCAGCATCCGCAGTTATTTCGGGTTTTTTTTATGTATGCAAGTGTGTCATTTCACATGTTCAGTTGGACTAGACAGTTTCTAAAAGCCACAAAAGGTTGCCCCAAAATGATAGCCTTATCAGATTGTGTTCTATTGTACTGAACTTTAGCTATTCAAGTTAATGTTCTTTCTAGCGTTGCCAAAAAAGTAACTAGATAATTATATTTTTGTTGAGACTATGAGACTTGCAATATACACTTGCATCAACTTTTGATGTCAGATGTAATATGGTTTGCACTTAATAGAATGGTTTTATGGATCTCAAGAATTTAGAGGATTAAAATTCCATTTTTACCTTGTAAATTCTAGAAAGATATTGGGGCATTTAAGTGAAATTAAACACATTTAAAGTGTGAGCTTTTGTAACATTATCTTAGCAACAGAGAATAGCCCATTATCACCAGTTTAGTAACAGGGAATGACCTATAATGACATTATTGGCTTAGCACAAACACACATTAGTTTCCCACACCGCTTCCAACTGGTGTTTCATTGTCCAGCGGCAGTCATACTATGTAAACAGCATAATGTGCTCCACAATTGGTTCAAAAAAGCTTTACAACTGATGTATCATTCGGGAGTCGAGTTTTCTTAAGGATAGAGACAGATCTCTTATAGGCCTAATGATTTATCTTTGCTTTATTATGGAATAATCAATTGCATTATTTCTGTATGCATTTGTCATAAAAGTTTCTTCAGTTTAGTAGTTTCCTGGGCATCTTCTTCTTCCAAGATACTTAAATCTCTCACAATTTAATTACTTGACTTCTAATTTTTAATCAATTCAATATTTTTAAACAAACAACCAATTGGAAAAAACAACATTCCAAGATAGACAATCCATGCAGCTTGTTCTCTATATTAAGATGAACATAAAGTGTTCTTCCCATGTCTTGTGTCATGCTGAATTGATTTGTGGATGGTTGTAAAGTGCAATCACACGAATGGAAGGCATGCATGTATGTGCAAAGACCACACATCTAATCATATTGTTGTCATGAAGAAGGGTCTAGGCCCGAAGCGTCAGCCTTCCTGCTCCTCTGGTGCTGCTTGGCCTGCTGTGTTCATCCAGCTCTGCACCTTGCTGTCTCCAATGCTGGCTACTTTATTTGGGCACACATCGCAAACCAGATCACATATGTAACTAAGTTGATAAAATGCGGAACTGTCTGACCTGCTGTGCTCCTCCAGCTCCCCATTTTATCAACTCTGACCTCCAGCACCTGCAGTCCTCGCTATCTCCTATTGCGTATGTAACTAAATTTGGTCATTTGGGAGTATAGAACTTGAATACTGCTGAAAAGAGAGACATGTTACCAAATCTTTTTGCCTTGTCCTTATCGGGACAAGCTCAAAAGCACTCAATTTCTAACAATTACCACAGTATATACTGCAGGAAAGAAGAATGCTGATTGGTTGGCAAGTCAACTCTGATTTGTTGAGGAGTTGAGGAAAAAGAAACAGGGAAACAAAGGCTCCTGAGCTACTGGCAATTCAAGAAAAGTACAAGGCTTGAAAATATGGAACATAAAAAAGGAATATGATCAAGCCTTGTATTTTGTGTTTAAATTAGCCAGGTGCTTGGCGTTCCTACAGCTCCTCATTGCTTTCTCCACGACAATGTCTCAGCCAATCACAATTGACTTGCCAACAACTCAGCTTTCTGTGGTATAAATTGATGTGGTTGTTTGATATTTGGTAGTTGTGCATTTGTCCTAATGAATGCAAAACAAGAAGTTTTCAGTGTTATGTCTCTCTCTTCAGTAATATTTCTCTATCTACTTGTTGGCTACTTGGATTGGGTATGTGGCATGTACCCAGTCTTATGCATTTCCTACACCCTTCAAGAATTCCAACTTTAAGGTTCAACAGGCTCACCTCAGAAGAAGAATGAACCAAACTTTCAACAGTATTTTCAGATTTTAGACAGATTATTTGGTAAACTTCAAAGAGTTTACATATTCAAGAGAATTCGAGAATACAGTCAAACTACAACTTGCTTCAAATATTTATATATTCCCCATAAAGTTTGTTCATGAAATGCAAAGGGCTATTGTTAATGAGGATGAGATTAGCATAGCAGTCCAATGGAATCTGTGAAGCATCCTCAGTACATCACAGTGGACCACTTAGCATTGCATTCTTTTCAGAAAGCTGTTGACAGCCAATGATTAGTATTCACTCACTCTGTAAGCATCAGTGCTGTAGGGTCATTTGACATTGTTTAATCTATTTTAGTTTTGAGCCTGCACTAATGTAAGCTTAAAAAAAATCAGATGAAAGGATTGCTTAAGCACAGCCTCATTTGTTGAGTAAGGCCCAAAAGCTGAAAAGCAGCAGCTGACAAAGTCAGTAGAACAATCTCACTGTCTCAGACAGATCTCAAAAGGGTAAACAAGACCATAAAAGCTCTTTAATGACTGCATAAAGGTGAAGTAGTTAGGGTCACTGCAGCCTGTCATTAAGAGGAGGCTATAATTACTCTGATGGCACGTCGATAGAACGGGTTCAATCTCAAGTACCACAACCTTCACTGTAAGTATTGCTCAGAACAAATTCAGAGTGTCTCATTCTCTTGTGTCTCTGCAATGACCTTTCAGCAGGAATTCAATGCATGTTATTATCAGTATATCCCCACACCCCGCTTCCTGCTGAACCAATTGACCCTTGTCCCCCTTTCCTCCAAAGGTTTTGTTCTTAACTGCATTCCACATTCCATGTGAGACTATAGGATAGATCTTAATTCTCAGCTGGGTGCAGCTGAAATTCCAAGTTATCAATGTCTCATATATTCCTGCTGTGAATTCTGGCTTAGAGTTGAGACATTCAGGAAATATCTGTCTAAGAATTACAGCCACTTATTTTCTACTAAAATTGCATAAAAAAGTTTGAACACTCTAGCCTTGTAATTCCTTGTCACCGTCCCAAATGTTCTTTAAATTGTATTACAGACCGAAAAGGATCATACACTGCCTCCTTGAGACACTGTTGGACTTACTCCAAAATGATAGAAGTAAACATGATAAATATATTTAATTTGTACACCTATCATGAATTAAAAATAAATACAGTAGTCTTCAAAGTATGTGAGAGCAAGTAATTTGAGAAAAAGGTTTCAGTCCTGGGTTTATGAATCACTAGATTTCTACTTTGTTATTCCCAGTGAGTAATTTGATACCTGTCCATCAATGTAAATTGCTTTGAAAGATGTTAAAGTACCAAAGGTATTTAGGGAATGTGATGTGAAAATATTATAGACATCATATAATTTGTATAGGTTTGTTACTCTGACAGGAAGACATTTTTCCATTAATTTAATCCTGAAACAGAAGTCATTGAAATTAAAGATCAGAAAATGACAATTTCTCCTGAGGTTTTATTGTCAATTACATTCTTAAGACTCATTTAATAGTAAAGACTAACAAAGTAATGTTTCAACTCTGAATAGAATATCCGGAATGGGGATTTACAGTTGTTTGCATCACATCATGTATGCACTGGTGCCCATTTTATACCTAGAGATATACTCAAATCCTCACAGATATTTTGTGTTTTGTTTAATAGATCTCACTGTTGAACAGGCTAGCCTCTGAGAGCATAGTCAGATAAAATGATGTGTGGGACTCACTAAGGCTCCTACAACAGCCACCACTTAGGCCACTGGGGTCCTGAGGGAGATCTGCAACTGGTGACAAAGACTTCCAAAGTAGCAGAGGGAAGCAAGATGTCACAGCAGGGCCACCAGTCTGGGATCCCAGTCCACAATGAAGATTGGGCTCCAGCTGAGGCTCAATAGCCCAGTCAATGGTCATCCAACTGAACAACTGGTTATATTACCTCTGTGCCTCAGTCCAAGACTCCTATAGACAGTTGAAAACTGCAGCCAGCTGAGGGAACACATTAAAAACAAAAAAAATTACAGATGCTGGAAATCAGAAACAATAACAGAAGTTTGTAGAAAAGATCAGCAGGTCTAGCAGCATCTGTGGAGAGAAACCAGACTTAACATTTCGGGTCCAGTGACCCTTCCTTAGAACACATTAGTGGATATTGTATTCAGAAAAATATGAGGCATACAACGTTTGCTGAGATCAGCCAGGAATTGTTGAAGGGGGAATGGGTTTGGATATTACTGCAGCAGAACCCATTGAAAAAACACCAGGAATGATGTAACAGTGTCGTGCAACTGTTTTTAAGATGTCACTGAGGTCTGCTGCTGATCCTTCGAAGGAACTAAAAGAGAAACAGTTCAAGTCAATGACTTTGACTTCCCCTGGTGGAGCATGGCAACTGAAGTTGTAAAGTGTGAGGTATCTGACAGTCATAGGATCAACATCTGTGACCATCTGCCTGAAGAGGCACAGCATCAACTACAGCATTGTGTTCAGTTCTGGACATCACACTTCAGGAAGGATGTCAAAATTTAAGTGGGAATGCAGATGAAATTCACTTGAATGGCACTAAGAATTACAAGTTTCAGTTATGTGGACAGCCAAGAGGTTCTCCTGAGAACAGAAAACAGTAAGAGTAGATTTAATTGAGGTGTTCAAGCTCATAAATGGTTTGAAAAAGTATTTGAGGAAAAACTTTCCAGTGGCAGAAGGGTGGGTAACTAGTGGACACAGACTTAAGGCAATTAGATAAAGAATCTGAGGAAAAATGAGGAAACGTGGTGAGTTGTTGTGATCTGGAATCCATTAGCTGAAAGGGTAGTGGTAGCAGATCCAGTAAAAAAGTTCAAAAGATGATTGGATAAAGCTTGAATAGAAAACAATAGAAAACAGGGCAAGAAGAAATAGTCTCGAGCAAGATGAACTAGAGAGCTCAACCAAAGAAGCAGAATGGGAATATTGGACCAAATGGTCTCCAAGATTGTATCATTCTATGATTTGGCCTCAGAAGTCAATGCTGTGAAAATAAGTTCAAAGCTGACACCAAAATATCAATTACATAATCAAAGGAGACTTTTTTCTGACAGTAGGAGTGAAGTGATTATCAGTAGGGATGCTGTTAACTGTGAATTTTATATGTCATTTCATCTTAGTTTGTTGATTAATTTTCATTGCAGTCTAACCCTCTAACAGTCCCCGTTCAAATTCCTCAATAAAGTCAGGATTACTTAAAATGAAAATATTTTAAAAGAAAAATCGATAAATACGTTAAATAAATATCTCTCTTTGTAACCTAATCCTCCATTAATCTCCTGAGTTTCAACCTTTAAAATATCTCTTAACTGCAGGGTGTAGGGGATATCCACCATACTATTTAGTATTTCCTGTACTTGAAAAGGTAGGGTGTAGAAGATATCTACTGTACGATCTCATTTGTTTCCTATATTTGCAAACAGACAAATAAATTTGACTGAACAATGCAAAGAAACGGTAAGAAAGGTATAAACTAACTTGGTCAGCAGTGACAATCTCACAAACGACCTGGCACCAAACAAGAGAACATCTTTCAGCCCTAATAGTCAAATGACTGCTAACACATTGATGACAGCAAGGTGCAGAGCTGGATGAACACAGCAGGCCAAGCAGCATCATAGGAGCAGAAAGGCTGATGTTTCAGGCCTAGACCCTTCATC
>NW_025979101.1:0-6233 GCF_021869965.1 Rhincodon typus | reverse complement strand
TCTCAGACTCCAGCATCAGCAGTTCTTACTATCTCTCAATCAGAGAGAAACACCCTTACTACATCCTTGGGAAAATTATGTGGCCTTCAATGGGATCCAAGTCTCATTCTTCCAACCTCTTTAGAGGCCAGCTTCCTCAATCTCTCCTCTCCAAACAGTCCCATTCTCTAAGGAATTGGGTTAATAGATCCTCCCCTTTCTGAGGTTAAACTGGTTCTGTAAAGAACGGGGTTCGAGGGGCATTAAATGATGTACGTCAAGCTAATTTTTAAAAACATGTGACTTGCCTTCACATCCTGACCCAAAAGACTCTTCTCCTGCCTGAGGATCATAATTAATCACTCTTTGTCACCATCTCTGAGGATGCTTTTGTCCTTTCTCAGGGTTCACATTGGGTTACAGCTGTCACTGTCCCATTTGTTATGTGGTTATTTGCAATTGGAAACAGAGGGTTGGGGAAGGGGGACAGAGGCAGCGCAATCCAGTCTGGTATCGCGTGGCAACCCCCTAGGGCCTATCCTACTGTCGGGCCTAGGAGCGTGGACAGAGGCCTGTGCTCTCCGAACCAACCCCCCGCCCCATCCATCACCCAGCTGTCAAATGCCAATAACACAGGCCTCAGTGTGAGGGACACAGAGGCCCAGTGCTCATCCATCACAAGCGTGTCAGATAAGAAGCAGAGAGGCCATCAAAGCCATGGCCTGGAAGAGGTTACAGGCCCAGCCTCTTCTTTCTCGGCCCCCGCCCCACTGGCTGTAAATGGGTCGTAACGTTATCTGCCATCTGTTGTCACCACCCTTTCAGTTGGCCGAAGAAATGAAAGGCACTTTCAGTCCGTAATGAGCCAGTTAAAGTTTGCGATCTTTCCTGACTTCAGTGCTGGGCTGGAGACCTCTTTAAGGCCCCGAGGCCGGGTTTGACAGTTCTGCCCCTACCTCGCACCTTTGGTGTCCATTCGAATCAAAGCATGCTCTCCTCTGTTAATAACAAAACAGCACTGGGTAAGGTGTTGGTATAGTGCTTTCGAGCATTTGAGCGCTAAGTTGACATTGTTGCGTCAGGAAACATGGTGCACAGCAAGATCCTACAACAAACAAGTGCCCAGTGAATTTTTTGTTTGATGTCATTTGAGGGACCGACATTGAAAGGGACACCAGCGAGAGGGGTTTGCGGGTGATGTCACCAATCACCAGACTCTAGTTTAACATGCCACACAAAAACAGCAGTGTATGAATCAGCGCAGCATTACCAGTGCCAACCTCCCAGCCCTCGAATCTGAGCCCAGCACCTTCCCATTGAGAGGAAAGATTGGTATCTGTAAATTTCACAGCCATCAGGACCAGGTGCTGCCATCTCCATGTCAGCCCTTCGACAAGGCCTCAATTTTAGCCAAAGACTTAGGGGTGGCCTACTAGCTGGCATCTAAATGGGCATTAGTTGCCCTTCGAGTGAAGCACACATCCTGTGCCACTAAGAAAATACATTGCTCTCTGTAAAACTGAACCATGCCAACCAAGAAAGATGCACCTCCTGATCCCAGAGCTTGGTCATGTGAGCCTATCTCACCAATGATTGGGGATCCTGAACCTGGGAGAGCTGGGAGAAGATCCGTTACTCACCTAATTGTGTCTTTGTTGAATGTTATAGAGCCGTAGAGCTGTACCGCTTGGAAACAGACCCTTCGATCCAGCTCGTCCATGCCGACCAGATATCCTAAATTAATCTAGTCCCATTTGCACATATCCCTGTAATAGAAATGGTATTGGGGAAATTGATGGGATTAAAACCCAATAAGTCCCCAGGACCTGATGCTCCGCATCCCAGAGTACTTGGTGTTCATTTTCCAGCATTATGTAGAGTGTGGAAGAGTTCCAATGGATTGGAGGGTATTCAGGGTTTGAGTGACTGAAGGGTAGCCTAATGTAACGCCGCTCTTTAAAACAGGAGAGATAGAGAAAATGGGCCGGTTAGCCTGGCATCGGTGGTGGGGAAGGTGCTGGAGTCAGGTAATAAGGATGTAATAACTGAGCATTTGGAAAGCAGTGACAGAATTGGTCCTGGTCATCATTGATTCACTAAAGGGGAATCATGCTTGACAAATCTTCTGGAATTTTTTGAGGATGTGACCAGTAGAGTGGACAAGAGTTAATTGGTAGACACAAAAACAAAGTTGTTGGAAAACCTCAGCAGGTCTGGCAGCATCTGTGAAGAAAAAAATCAGGGTTAACATTTCGGGTCCAGTGACCCTTCCTCAGAACTGTTTTGAATCAGTAGATGTTGTGTATCAGAACTTCCAAAAGGCTTTTGACAAGATTCCAAAAGAGATTAATAAGGAACATTAAAGCTCATGGTATCAGAGGTAATGTATTGACATGGATAGAGAACTGGTTGGCAGGCAGAAAGCAGAAAGTTAGAATAAACAGGTCAATTTCAGAGTGGCAGGCAGTGACGAGTAGGGTGCCGCAGAGTTCAGTGCTGGGACTCCAGCCACTCACAATATACATTAACGATTTGGACAAAGGAATTGAAAGCAACATCTCCAAATTTGCAGATGACACTAAGCTGGGTGACAGTGTGTGCTGTGAGGAGGATGCTAAGTGGCTGCAAGGTGACTTGGACAGATTGACTGAGTGGGCAAGTACTTGGCAAATATAATGTGGATAAATGTGAGGTCATACACTTTCATTGCAAAAACAGAAAGGAAGATTATTATCTGAATGGTGGAAGTTTAGGAAAAGGTGAAGTGCAACGTGACCTGGATGCCATGGTGGAAAGTCGCTGAAGGTTGGCATGCAGGTGCAGCAGACGGTGAGGAAAGCTAAAGGCATGCTGGCCTTCATAGCAACAGGATTTGAATATTGAAGTAAGGATGCCTTGCTGCAGTGATACAGCGCCTTGGTGAGGCCACACCTTGAGTATTGTGTGCAGCTTTGGTCTCCTAATCTGAGGAAGGACATTCTTGCTATTGAGGGAGTCCAGCAATAGTACATCAGACTGATTCCCGGGATGGCCAGGACCAACATTTGAGGAAAGGCTGGATAGACTCGACTTGTACTCACTGGAATTTAGAAGAATAAGGGGGAATCTCATAGAAAAATAAAGTCCTGACAGGACTGAACAGGCTAGATGTGGGAAGAATATTCCTGGTGTTGGGGAAATCCAGAACTAGGGGCAAAGTGTAAGAATAGGGAGTAAGCCATTCAGGACTGAGATGAGGAAGAATTTCTTCACTCAGAGTGATGAATCTGTGGAATTCTCTCTCACAGGAAGCTGTTGGGGTCATTCATTAGATATATTCAAGAGGGAGCTTGATATGGTCCTTGCAACTAAAGGGATCAAGGAATACGGAGAGAAAGCGGGAATGTGATACTGAAATTGTATGATCAGCCATGATCATATTGAATGGTGGTGCAGGCGTAAAGGGCTGAATGGCCTACTCCTGCACCTATTTTCTACGTTTCTATGTAAACCTTTCCTATTCTGTACCCATCCTGATGCCTTCTAAATGTGATATATCTCTTTAACTGTCTGCCTCCTCTCCTTTTACCTGATTTCTCAGTTCACTTTAGCCAGGTACATGAATAGGAAAGGTTCAGAGGGATATCGGCCAATTGCAGGCAAACGGGACGAGATCAGTTTGGGATTATGGTCAGTTTGGATGAATTGGCTGAAGATTCTGTTTTTGTGCTGTATGACTCCATTTGGAGTGGAGTTCTGGTCACCCTACTGTAGGAAGGATGCTATTAACTGGAAAGGGTGCAGAAAAGATTTACAAGGATGTTACTGGGACTGGGGGGTTTGAGCTATAGGGAGAGACTAGATGGGCTGGGACATTTTTGCCCTGGAACGTACCAGGTTGAGGGGTGACCTTATAGAGGTTTATAAAATCATGGGGGGCATGGATAGGGTGAGTAGCCAAGATCTTTTTCCCTGGGGAGGGGGAGTCCAAAACTACAGGGCATAGGTTTAAGGTGAGAGGGGAAAGATTTAAAAGGGGCCTGAGGGGCAACTTTTTCACGCAGAGGGTGGTGTGTGTATGGAATGAGCTGCCAGAGGAAGTGGTGGAGGCTGGTACAATTACCACATTTTAACAGGTATCTGGCTGGGTAATGAATAAGAAGGGTTTAGAATGAAATGGGCCAAATGCTGGCAAAGGGGAGAAGATTAATTTAGGATATCTGGTCAGCATGGACAAGTTGGGCTGAAGGGCCTGCCTCCATGCTGTATGACTCTATAACTCTAGCTCTGTTCCCATACCCTCATAATTGCCCTTATTTAAGTTTGAAACACTTGTCTCAGACCCACTCTTTTCTCCCTTAAACTGAATGTAAAATTTCATCACGCTGTGATCACTGCTCCTTAATTATTGGGTTGTTAATAACCCTATCTCACTGCTCATTATGGGGAGACAGTAGTCACATCACCAGACTAGGAATTAATGTTTTGGGGACACAAGTTTGAATCCCACTGTGGTAAGAGAGTGACATTTGAATCCAAATAAAGAGAATTTGGAATAAAAAGCTGGCCTAATGGTGACCATGTAACCACTGTCAATTGTTATAAGAACCCATCTGGTTCACTAATGTCCTTTAGGGAGGGAAATCTGCCATCTTTACCTGGTCTGGCCTACACGTGACTCCAGACCTACAGCAATGCGGGTGACTCTTAACTGCCCTCTGGGCAATTAGGGTTGGGCAATAAATGCTGCTTGGCCAGTGATGTCTCCTGTATAATGTATCTGGTCTAGAATAACCCATACCCTGTTTAGCTCTAGACTGTGCCACTCATCTTCCTGTCTACCTCCGTCCGTATGATTAATCCAATGCATAAGTGGAGAACTCATGACTGTTTCGTTTCTCACAAACCCCTAGTTGTTCCTATCGTGTGATTACTGCTGGTGCAGATTTAAACTACTCCAACATGTGGCCTCTTGGCTGTCTTTTTTTTAAATCTCTATCCAAGCTGATATCGGTCTTCAGAGCAACGATCATCTCAATCTCTATTCTACTAATGTCCTTCATTACCTCTCCATCTTTCCCTAGCCTCCTGTCCTTCCAAATATCTACCGTTCAAAATTCAGGTCCCAGTCTTTGTTGCCTGTTGAGCTATCAATTTATCTGTTGTGTTCTGAATGCTGTGCGAGTTCAGATACGGAGCCTTTAGTCCTGCATTTTTTTGGCAAGAGGATACATGATGAGCAGTAGGACATTGGGAAGCAGCGAGGATCAGAGGGACATCGGTGTGCATGTCCACTGCTCCCTTAATGTAGGACAGACTGATAAAGTGGTTAAGAAAGCAGCTGAGACACTTGTCTTTGTTATCCATGGCATAGAGTTTAAGAGCAGGGAGGCAGTGCTGGGACTGTATAGAATGTTGTTACATCCACGCAGCAAGAGTATTGTGTTCAATCCTGGAATCCACATTATCGGAGGGATGTGATAGCACTGGAGAGGGTGCAGAGGGGGTTTACCAGGATGTTGCCTGGGATGGAGAGTTCCACTTGTGAAGAGCGATTGGGCAGAATGGGACTGCTTTCCTTAGAGCACAAAACGTTGAGGGGGGAACATGATGGAGATGTATCAAATGATGAGGGGCATAGATAGGGTAGACAGGAAGAAATGTTACCCCTTGATGGAGGCATCAATGATCAGGGGCATAGATTTAAGGCAAGGGACAGGAGGTTTGGAGGGGGAAGTTTTTTCTCCTCCAGGAGGGTAATGGGGATCTGGAACCCACTGCCTGTCAGGATGGGACAGGCAGAAACCCTCATACCATTGAAGAAGTATTTAGATTTCCACTTTGGATGCCAACGGGCTGTGGGCCAAGTGCTGGGATAAGGGGGTTAGAATAGTTAGGTGGTTATTTTTGGCTAGCATGGAAACAATGGGCTGAAAGTCCTTTTGCCGTGCTGTAGACATCTATGACATTATCTCACCCTCCAATCTTGTCCGTTAAGTCTGTCTGCTGTCACCTTTTGATTGTCAGTTCCCTTATCATTCCTTGCTCACTTGTCTTGAATTTAACACAACTTCCCTCACTTGATCCCATGCCCCTGTCATTTTTTTTAAGTTAAACCCTCTCTAATACCCTCGTCGTATGAACACTAGAGTGCTGATCCCAGTGCAATTCAGGTGAAGAGCATCCTGTTGGTACAGCTCCCACAATCCCCAGTACTGGTACCAATGCCCCCATGAACTGAGATAACAAGGTGTAGAGCTGGATGAACACAGCAG
>NW_025979100.1:0-6233 GCF_021869965.1 Rhincodon typus | reverse complement strand
CAGACCAGTTGTGGGTGGAAGATTTCCTTCCCTGAAGGACATTAGTGAGCCAGATGGATTTTTATGACAAACAACAATGATTTCATGGTCATCAGTAGATTCTTAATTCAAGATTTTTTTAATTGAATTCAAATTCTGTCATCTTGAAGTTTATTAACTCTAATTATTTCCAATGCTACAAATATCACAGACCAACGCACATGGTCTGGGTTCTGTGCTAGCTAATGTTGCTGCACTTTACACATCCATAGCTGACTACATTAATTCCATTATACAGACATAGAGACTAAAAGTGAGTACCTTTATGGTGTGATGTCATGTCACTGGCTTAAAACTACAGGCCTGTCTAGTCTTGAGCCTGTGACATAATACACCAATTGTCTTCCACCAATTTGCAGGAACTTCCTTCTAAGACTGCATTACAGATTTCCAATATGTTCAATCAATGATAGCCCTTTCAAGGGATAGTATTAGTTTACTGTAATGACAATTGCAGTATGAAGCTTCTTTTAAAATACAACACCCAATTGTATCCTTCAGCCTTTGTGATATGTATCCATTTCAGAAAGTCATTCATCTTTATTTTGCTCTCTCCAGTAATTTTCTATTATGTGAAGCCAATAACCTCCATATCTCCAAGAAAATAAAGTTTATTTTTTACTGGACCACAGTACTTCATTCTACCTCCATCCAAGGTTTAATCTTTATAATTATAACATTACAGCTAGGTTATTTTGTCTCTGTTGTTTCCCTTTGTGACATTTGTTTGGTTTCTCAGCTTGATAAATTCACCAAGATAAATTATGAAAGCCTGGCAAACAAGTATCACTTCATCAGCATTTTCCTAGTTTCCAAAGGGACGTTGATTGAATGTCAAGCTTAAGAAAATGTCAATTGATTTGTTTTTGTCCTACCGTGCCCGCAAAGATCCAGCAACCTCAGTGGCACATATTTTCCCTTTCTCAACAACATTTAAAACTGACGCCTAGTCAAGGCGTTGGCTTCGTGTGATGTCAGTGAACTCATACAGCATACCAGCAGTTTAAAAACTTAATGTCTTCACATTTTACTCAAACTTTCAGATGAATAAATTAATAACTATGATTTCATTAAGTTAGAAGCTCATGATTAGCAAACATTTGACAAAATTCTTGTTTTAAAAATGGTTAGAACTTTTAGCCTTTTGGAGAGTTTGACATTTCACAAACGTAAAGTTGGTCATAATTTTCCCATTTTCTGTTATAGAGTCATAGAGATGAACAGCACAGAAACAGACCCTTTGGTCCAACTCAACCACGTCAAACAGATATCCTACACTCATCTAGTCCCATTTGCCAGCTTTTGGCCCATATCCCTCTAAAACCTTCCTATTCATATACTCATCCACGTGCCTCTTAAATGTTGTAATTGTACCAGCTTCCACCACTTCCTCTGGTGGTTCATTCCATACATGCACCAGCCTCTGTGTGAAAAATTTGCCCCTTAGGTTCCTTTCAAATCTTTCCCCTCTCATCATAAATCTATACCCGCTAGTTTTGGACTCCCCCATCCCAGGGAAAAGACCTTGTCTATTCACCCTATCCATGCCCCTCATGATTTTATAAACCTCTATAAGGTCACCCCTCAGCCTCCGAAGCTCCAGGGAAAATAGCCCCAGCCTATTCAGCCTCTCCCTATTGCTCAAACCCTCCCACCCTGGCAACATCCTTGTAAATCTTTTCTGAACCCTTTCCAGTTTCACAACAGCCTTCCTATAGCAGGGGTCAAGAATTGCAAGCTGTATTGCAATAGTGGCCTAACAACTAATTTGGCCTAACTTCAGAGTTTCAAAGGATCCTTTTTTTACCTGTCCTTGCAGTGAATCTGTTAATCTTGGCCCCACACACTTTAGCTCCACCCTAGGCTGAAATCCAAATGTTAGAGCATTTATACAATTTCATTCCTCCACTCCCAGTCTCTCCCTTCCCTCTATCTTGTATGGTTTCAATTCTCCATACCTCAGAGACTGATATCAATGAGATAATAGTTTTGTTTTGTAGTCATGGGAACCTTGAAGCATGCAGAAGAATAAGTGAATTACTGCTCATTTTCAACTCATTTAAATTAAACTTTCTCCAGTTTGAACGTGCCGATTATGGAAGACATCCTTTGAAGCTTCAAAGTTTGCAAGTTTGCTCCTCCTCCTGCTCCTCCAGATTTTCCAAAAACTGAGAAGTTCACTACCACATCTGTTGCAAATGCAGAAGAGGCACGAAATGCATTATTAAAAGTGACTCAATCTGGCACCAATGCAACTCACTTAAGAAAGGTCTCCACTTTGAGAAACACAGTGCAAATCAATGGAAGGCCATGTCTGTACAAAAATCAAACTGCCCAAGTCCATACATTTCTTAATGTGCAATGTTGGAAATAATCGCACAATGACCTTAAAATGTCATTCAAAATATTTTCAAGAATACAGAAGAAGTGTTATCGTTTTGTCGTCTGCTATGAATGCACCTTTGTTTGTTAGTTGCTAAATGTCATCTTGTACAATTTGCATCTTTTGGTTCCCTGGAGCTCGAGATCTGGGGATACTTTGAAATTTTAGTATGCATTTTAGGAATGTCAGGCGATTTGAAAGTGTGTTGTGTGCCTGTATCTGTGTGGAGCATGTATGGTTAATGTAATATCCTTTTAAGAAACCATCAGTGGCTGTGTAAAGCAAAAATCTGAATTAGAATTCCTACAGTGTGGAAACAGGCCCTTTGGCCCAACAAGTCCACACCAAACCTCAGAGCATCCCACCCAGATCCATTCCCCTATGACCCACCTAATATACACCCTCTACCTCCCTGAACACTACAGGCAATTTAGCATGGCCAATCCACCTAACCTACACATCTTTGGACTGTGGGAGGAAACCCACGCAGACACGGGGAGAATGTGCAAACTCCACACAGACAGTTGCCCGAGGCTGGAATTGAACCCAGGTTCCTGGTGCTGTGAGGCAGCAGTGCTAACCACTGTGCCACCGTGTCACCCATGATGAATTATTGATCTAGAATTTGTATCTTAAAGATTGGTAAAGATTCATTTCTTGAAACTGGGGTCATAGGTGATTAAAATTAATTGGGAAAAAATAAAGCCAAAAAGAACCTTGGATAGATTTTAATCCCAGAAATTACCATGTTTGGAATTTCATTTTCTGGCCAGAGTGAACTTCCAAATACTGTTTTGACACAAGTGAATCTTTAATTCCAGATGATAAGATTGACTCATTGTTAATAACCAAGTGACAGGGACATTGGAATGTTGAAAATGCAACTCTCTGTGGATGAGGACTTAAGGAAAGGCAAATTTGACAAAGAGGTGGGCTTTTCTTACCTTCAAGGAGGAGGAGAGACAGGTGACATATTTATGTGCAGGACTTTATGCCCCACCCCCTTTTTGAGTCCTTAGTAGATTAATACTAATTAACCCATTCTGCTTGATGTGGAATGGATGGAGCTCATTTGTTTTTTTTAGGAATTGGAGACACTGAAGGTTGAACCTGTTTGCAGAATTTCAACATTGCAATACAGTGACGGATGAGACACCCTCAACCCATCAAGCCATTCAACAATAACACATTTCAGCTTTGCGGAAGTACTGTGGAAATATTAATTGTAGTGTCAGGAATCTCAAAACCATTGAGAACACTTAAGCACATCATGCCAAAAACAGTATTAAGACTCACATGCCCTGGTATTCTAAAACATTTAAATGGAATAGGTGAAAATTTAAAGGGATTCTGGGAAATAATAAAGTGCATGCACACGGTCTCAATGGTTCAATACATAAAAATGGTTAGTGACTTTGAGGGAGTAAACAGAATGTTGAATGTGGACAAATTTACATAGAGATATATCAAATATCTAGAATGAGTCATCAAGTAACTGAAAAAATGTGGGTCATCTTAGAAAAAGAACAAAGTATGTTGTACCTGAATCAAATAGAAATGTTTGACTTCATTTTTAAAATATCATAAGATTATATTCCACAGACTGCAAATTTCTACAGATCTCTGGAATTAGATATGGTGGTAATAGTTAAGGTGCAAAATTGGATGAGACGAAGTAATTAAGGGTGGAGATTGGTGGCCGAAGACAAAAACACAATTAGAACAAAGGGTTGAAGTGGCAATTCAGGTTAAAATGTTACAGTAGTGAAAAGGAGGTTTAGATGAGAGTGTGAAACTGATAGCTTTCTCTTGGTGATATTTGTGACCTGGCCTTTCCGAATAAGAGAACTGATTTGGTGATCAAGCCACCATCCGAGGCATCGGGACTTTATGTGGAGAGATAAGTCAAACCCCATAGGTCATTTGATTAAATCATGTGGGAATCAAGAATGCATGACATGGTCTTGGTACACTGACATAAATGTGCAAAAGTGAATGTTACTTCGGAAGTAACAAACATAAGATGATAAAAAAACATGCACTGAAGAACGGGTCTCAGGCGTGTTGACCTATTTGATGAAAGGATTAATGTGGCTTGGAAGAACACAAAAACATTGTTTAAACAATAAGACACTGACACAAAATCCATGGAGGAACTGACTTTAAAACAATGAAAGTAGACTGAGTAAAAAGGCCTATTGGATGACATACAGATACTCCATCTTGAGCATTTGTGTGATGCATGTACTCTCGTGTTTGCCACGTATATTGTAGCTCAAAACGGGGTACCTGCATTTAGGGGTAGTGACCATTTAATGATATAATCATTCATACAATTGGCAAGGAGGGAAACATGTTGGAGAAGTATCCTCAAGAGGGATACAGGTGAAGAGAATTGGAGAAATTTTGAGTCCATGTATGATGTTATTTTACTGTTACTGGGTGAGGCGATCTGTGGATAGGAAACTGGAGGATAAAAGAAACATAAATTAAGGAACTTGAATCTGGAATATACTGAGTTTTAGAGCAAATTATGTAATTAGATAAACTGAAAGAAAAAAGTGTAGACGATATTCTGGTTACCTCAGTCAGGTGGCACGACTTGCTGGATTCGTCATGGCCCTGACCGTACATCAGGGGTGGGATATATATTTTAGGGTCGGTCCCCAAAGGCAACTGCTATCATTAATTTGATGATACATCCTATTGTTGTATTCTTTGTATTAATGCTAGTTATTTTCATTGTAGCTTTAATCTTCGAGTGTAGGTTACATACTGTTATTGCACGTTCTCGTGCGGCTATTACTGATTTGTGTCTGCATTTGCAATTGTAACATGCGCTGTCAAATATCGTCAGGGGGTGGAATGTATAGGATGGGCCAAAGGGCTAAGCAAAAAGTTAATGAAGATATTCGACAGCTGCATGAGAAAATAGATTGTACAGGATGGGAAAATAGGCTGGGAAAGTTTAGAATAATACTTGACAAGCTGCATGACCTTGAATGAGTCCTGTAAACATTCCTTCACAGGCTGAAGATGACATCTGCAGCTTAGAACATAGAACATAGAACAGTACAGCACAGTACAGGCCCTTTGGCCCACGATGTTCTGCCGAGCTTTTACCCCAATCCTAAGGTCTATCTAACCTCCACCTCTACCTTATACTATCATCCATATGCCTATCTAATAGCTGCTTAAATGCCCCTAATGAGGCCAACTTCACGACCCTCTCCAGCAATGCATTCCACGCCCCGACCACTCTCTGAGTAAAGAACCTACCTCTGATGTCTCCCCTATATCTACCTCCACTCACTTTAAAACTATGCCCCGTTGTAATAGCTACCTCCACCCTAGGAAAAAGTCTCTGGCTGTCCACTCTATCTATACCTCTGATCATTTTGTACACTTGTATCAAGTCACCTCTTATCCTTCATCGTTCTAAAGAGAAAAGCCCTATCTCTCTCAATCTTTCCTCGTAAGACCTTCCCTCCATTCCAGGCAACATCCTGGTAAATCTCCTCTGCATCTTTTCCAACGCTTCCACATCTTTCCTGTAATGAGGCGACCAGAACTGGGAACAATACTCCAGATGTGGCTGAACCAGGCTTTTGTACAGCTGGAGCATAACTTCACTGCTATTGAACTCAATCCCTCCATTAATGGAAGCTAACGCACCATACGCCTTCTTAACAACTCTATCCACCTGGGTCAGAGATAGTAGGAACTGCAGATGCTGGAGAATCCGAGACAACAAGGTGCAGGGCTGGATGTACACAGCAGGCCAAGCAGCATCATAGGAGCAGAGAGGCTG
>NW_025979099.1:0-6233 GCF_021869965.1 Rhincodon typus | reverse complement strand
TGCTGCTTGGCCTGCTGTGTTCATCCAGCCCTGCACCTTGTTGTCTCGGATTCTCCAGCATCTGCAGTTCTTACTATCTCTGATACAAGATTATGAAGGGAATAGATAAGGTGGAGGCAGGGAGGTTCACGCTAGCAGGTGAAACTAGGACTAGAGGGCATAGCCTCAAAATAAAGGGAAGCAGATGTAGGATTGAGCTCAGGAGGAACTTCTTCTTCAACCAAAGGGTTGTGAATCTGGGGAATTCCCTGCCCAGTGAAGCGGTTGAAGCTACCTCGCTGAATGTTTTTAAGGCAAGGCTAGATAAATTTTTGAACAGTAAAGGAATTAAGGGTTATGGTGAATGGGCGGGTAAGTGGAGCTGAGTCTCAAAAAAATCAGCCATGATCTTATTAAATGGCGGGGCAGGCTCGAGGGGCCAGATGGCCTACTCCTGCTCCAGTTCTTATGATTCCTTAGCACCATTGTTTTCCAAGGTCCTCAGCCATGTCTGGCCTATCTCTTGCACTTCTGCCCTCACCCCCTCTCTTCCCTCCTGCAACAGCGATAGGGTTCCCCTTGTCATCACCTATCATCCCACCAGCATACAGATTCAGAGGATCATTAGCCACAATTTTCACCGCCTCCGGCGGGATGCTACCATCAGCCACAAGTTCCTCTGCCCTCCTTTGTCTGCTTTCTGCAGGGATTGTTCCCAAACCCCTACACGCCAAGCCTTGTTAACACATAGTTGACTACTCTTCCTTCACTCCCAACAACTCCCAACAATCACACCCACAGCCCCACAGCACCTTCCCTGCAACTGCAGAAGGTGTAAAACCTGTTCGCTTACTTCCTCCCTCCTCAGCATCCAAGGTCTCAAAAACACCTTCCAGGTGAAGCAGCGCTTTACCTGCACTTCATACAATCTAGTCTACTGAAACAAAGTGTAGTCTCGGTGACTGCTTTGCAGAGCATCTATGTTCTGTCCGCAAAAAAGACCCTGAGCTTCCAGTTGCCTGCCACTTCAACACACCACCCTGTTCCCTGGCCAACATTTTTGTCTCTGGGCTTACTGCAGTATTCCAGTGAAGCTCAGCACAAGCTGGAAGAACAGTACCTCATTTTCCACTTGAGGACCCTGCAGCCCCCTGAACTCCATTTCAAGTTCAATAACTTTGGGGCTTGAACTCTCCCATGTCCTTACCCAAACCCCTACATGCCAAGCCTCGTTAACACATAGTTGACTATGACACACAACACATTGTTAGCCACTAACAGTCCCCATTACCATTCACCCTTCCAGCCCGATTGTTATCCACTCCTTTATCTGTTCTCTCTCTGTTTGGGCACTATCCCCATGTATCATTTACTCATTAACCCCTCCCCTCAACCTATCTCCTACAAATAAATTGACAAATTCCCAGCCACCATCACTTCTGAGGAAGGGTCATGCGACCCAAAATGTTAACTCAGATTTCTCTCCACAGATGCTGTCAGGCCTGCTGAGCTTTTCCATCAATTTCTTTTGTTTCTGATTACAGCATCTGCAGTATTTTTGGCTTTTTCTGACATTGTCCTTCTAGTTGGTCAAATCATGAAGTTTTGAGGTGCAACAAAAGAAGACTTGGTGGATTGCTGCTGTGCATTTTGTCACTGTGAACTTGAGGAACACAGCAGGCCAGGTAGCATCAGAGGAGAGTCAACATTTTGGGCCTAGACCCTTCTTCAGGAGTGGGGAGGGGCAAGAGAGCTGGGAGATAAATAAAAGTAGGAGGGGTGGGACTGGGGGAAGGCAGGTGGGATGGTTATATGTGAAAGTAGATAGGGGTAGTGGGAAGGATGTGTCAGATAGGTGGGGAAGAAGATGGACAGGTAGTGACAGTCCGACACCTCCCCTCTCACCTTCATCCAAGGCCCCAGACAAACTTTCCATATCCGACAGTGATTCATCTGTGCATCCTCCAACCTGGTCTACTGTATCTGTTGCTCCCGACGTGGCCTGCTCTATATCAGTGAGACCAAGTGCAGTCTCAGTGATCGATTCACAGAACACCTGCGCTTCATACACTATAATCAACAACACCGTCTGGTTGCTAACCATTTTAACTTCCCCTCCCACTCCCTTGATGACATGTCCATCCGGGGCCTCCTCCAGTGTCACAATGACACCACCTGCAAACTGGAGGAGCAACAGCTCATATTCCGCCTCAGGAGCCTACAGTCCTATGGCGTAAATGTGGAATTCACCAGTTTTAAAATCTCCCCAACTCTGGTCTCATCCCATGTCCACCCATCACTGTCATCCTCGCCTCCTTGACCTGACATTACCCGTCCATGTTCTTCCCCATTGATCCACCCCACCCATCCCAATAACCAATCTCCACTAACCTTGCCTGCATCCACCTATCACCATCCCACCTGCTTTTCCCAGCCCCACCACTCCTCCCTCTATTTATTTTCCATCTCCCTTCCCCTCCCCATTTCTGATGAAGTATCTACCCCAAAATATCGACTTTCCTGCTCCTTTGATGCAGCCTGACCTGCTGTGTTCCTTCAACTTCTTACTGTATTGACTGTGACTCCAGCATCTGCAGTTCTTGCTATCTCTGAGTGATTTATAACCCCACTGTGAAGCCTTTTCCAAGGATGCCCACCTTGAAGATGTTGTCCTCCTCCCTTCGGAAAGACCTCAGGGAATCTCTATTCCACTGCAACCCACTGGCGACCTCCTCCACTTCGAAGCTCTTTGATCACATCCTGAAACAAACCTAGTACTACAGCCATGTCTCCTTTTTCAGTACCTGCCTATGCAACCAGCTTATCCCCAGTGGACTCCAAACAACGTTCAGACCATCCCAATTTGGCCCAAACCGTGACAACCGTTATCTATAGTACATCTAGAGCCTCCAGAAACAGTTCTCTCTGCGGATCCTCAGCTCCATGCTTGCAGCTATGTGCCAGCATCTTCTTGCACTACAGTCAACCCTGCCCCAGCTCAGTGCCTTTCTCTCCCAGACCTTGTGGTCGCCTCAGCTTCTCCTGCTGACGCCACTGACAACGTCACTTCTACCACCGCCAATGTCACTTTTTTGCTTCCACCTACGTTACCATCTTCATACACATACCCACTCCCGAGACGACAGTCTCCACCCCCACTCCCAGCTCCAGCTCTACACCTGGCCTCAGCCCCAAGCTCTGTAGGGTCTTTACCATCCCCCCAGACCACCTCCTCACTGAGGACAAATGACCAGTCCTCAGCAAAGGACTCCCCTTCATTCACCTGTGCCCACACTTCAATGAATTCCATTCATGTCTGGATGTTGAACTCTTCCTCCGCCACCTCTGCCTCCATGCCTATTTCTTAGACCAGGAACCATCTCAGAACCGACATCTATTTCAAACCCATCGACTCCCACAACTACCTGGACTATACTTCCTCTCAACAACCCCCTGTAAGAATGTGATCCCTTACTCCCAATTCCTTCACCTCTGCCACATCTGCTCCCAAAATGGAGCATTCCACTCCTGGACATTTCGGATGTCCTCCCTATTTCAAGGACTGCATCTTTCCCCGTCCGGTGATCAAAAATGGCTTCAACTGCAACTCTTGCAATTCCCACACTTCTACCCTCAAAACCCCTCCCCACAACAAAAATAAGGACAGAGTCTCATGGTCCTTGCATATCACCCCAGCAACTCCATATTCAGCGCATCATCCTCTGTCACTTCTGCCACCTACAATCTGACTCCACCACCAAAGAGATATTTCCCTCCCCACCCATCTGTCTTTTGTAGGGACCGCTCACTCCATGACTCCCTCGTCCACTCCATACTCCTCACCAACCCCACCACACTAGGTAACTTTCCCTGCAACCACAGGATGTGCTACACCTGCCCCTACACATCTCCTCTCACTTCCATCCGAAGCCCAAGACAAACTTTCCATATTCGACAGGGGTTCACTTGTACATCCTCCAAACTGGTCAACTGGAGCCATTAATCCCAATGTGGCCTCCTCTATATTGGTGAGACCAAATGTAGACTCGATGACCAATTTGCGCAGCACCTGCGGTCTGTAAGCTATAATCAACAACACCTTCTGGTTGCCAACCATTTTAACTCCTCCTCCCCCTCCCTGAGTGACGTGTCCATCCTGGGCCTTCTCCAGTGCCACAATGATGCCTCATGCAAACCGGAGGAACAACACCTCATATTCCGCCTCGGGAGCCGACAGCCCAATGGCCTAAAAGTAGAATTCACCGGTTTCAAAATCCCCCACCTGGCCTCATCCCATGACCAACCCTCCCTCTCATCTCTGCCTCCTTGACCTGACACTACCTGTCCACCTTCTTCCCCACCTATCCACCCCATCCTTCCCAGTGACAAATCCCCATTACCTCTAACTGCATCCATCCCACCTACGTTCCCCCAGCCCCACCCCTCCTCCCTCTATTTATTTTCCAGCTCCCTTCCCCCTCCCCAATCCTGATGAAGGGTCTAGGCCCAAAACGTTGACTGTCCTGTTCCTCTGATGCTATCTGACCTGCTCTGTTCCTCCGGCTCCATGTTGTATTGATTCTGACTCCAGCATCTGCAGTTCTTGCTCTCACTGAGTGCCAATGTGAGTTGGTGGTCAAGGGAGTGAATGTCTAAGCTGCTGATCAAGTGGGCTACTTTGTCCTAAATAATGTTAAGCATCTTGAGTGTCATTTGAACTACACTAATCCAGTGACATTTGTCAGACATCAAATGTTGACTCTGATTTTCTCTTCACAAATGCTGTCAGACTTCTTGCATTTTCTGTTTTTCTATGAGATTTCCAGCAACTACAATATTTAGCATTTATTTTAGCATCTGAGATTTGTGACTAGAACTGAATGCTGTACAATCATCAGTAAAAATCCCCATGTCTAATCTTATGAAAGGAAGGTTATTGATGAAACAGTTATAGAGTCATCCTTTGGAGACCCCCAACGATGCATTTTCAGCCCCCTACTGTACTTATGCACACCCATGACTGTGTTGCAAACCACCACCTACAAGCTTGCTGACGAGACCACCGTGGTAGAATGGATATCTAACAATGACGAATCAGAATTCAGAAAGAAGACAGAATGTCTGGTATCATGGTGCAATGAGAACAACCTCTCTCTCTCAATGTTAGCAAAACTAAAGAACTGATCATTGACTTCAGAAAGAAAGGAGGAAAACATACCCCATCTACATCAATGGAGCAGAGGTTGAGAGGGTGGAGAGCATCAAGTTCCTAGGAGAGACGATAACTGACAACGTGTACTGGACTTCCACATAGAAGTGATGGTCAAGAAGATGCAACAATGCCTCTTCTTCCTCAGGTGGCTCAAGAAATTCAGTATGTCCATAACGATCCTCACCAATTTTTACAGAAGCACCATAGAAAGCGTACTATCCAGGTGCATAATGGCCTGGTACGGCAACTGCTCTGCCCAGGACTGTAAGAAACTACAGAAGATTGTGTGCACAGCCCAGACAATCATGGAAGCCAACCTCCCATCTGTGGATTCCATTTACACCTCTCCTTGTCGCAGAAAGGCTGCCAACATCACCAAAGACCCATATCACCCCAGTAATGCTCTCCTACAACTTTTTCTGTCAGGCAGAAGACATAGAAGCTTGAACACATGCACTGGACAGATTCAAGAACAGCTTCTTCTCTGCTGTTATTAGACTGATGAATAGTCTCTCTAACTTCAAATAATGCTGATCTTGTTAATGTTGATCTTGCTTAACGCACTCCTGTGGGGTGTAACCTATATGCCTTACTCTGTCCAAGTTCTTTTTTCACCCTATGCTCTATGTCATTGCTTACTATGATCTGCCTGTACTGCTTGCAAACAAAGCTTTTCACTGTACTTAGGTAGATGTGACAAAAAACCAAAACAAATCAAATTAAATCATACAGTCAAAGAGTTATTCAGCACAGAAACGAGCCCGTCAGTCCAACTTATCTATGCTCACCAGGTTTCCCAAACTAAACCAGTCTCGTTTGCCTGTAAATAAAAACCAAAAGAACTGCAGATGCTGTAAATCAGGAACAAAAACAAAGTTTCTGGAAAAGCTCAGCAGGTCTGGCAGCATCTGTGGAGGAGAAAACAGAGTTAACGTTTCGGGTCCGGTGAGCCTTCCTCAGACTCTTTCTGAGGAAAGGTCACTGGACCTGAAACATTAACTCTGTTTTCTCCTTCACAGATGCTGCCAGACCTGCTGAGCTT
>NW_025979098.1:5390-6233 GCF_021869965.1 Rhincodon typus | reverse complement strand
GAATACTGAGATACAGTCTATTAGACTAGACGGGATTGAGGTTCATAAGGAGGAGGTGTTAGCAATTCTGGAAGGTGTGAAAATAGATAAGTCCCCTGGGCCGGATGGGATTTATCCTAGGATTCTCTGGGAAGCTAGAGAGGAGATTGCAGAGCCTTTGGCTTTGATCTTTATGTCGTCATTGTCTTCAGGAATAGTGCCAGAAGACTGGAGACTAGCAAATGTTGTCCCCTTGTTCAAGAAGGGGAGTAGAGACAACCCTGGTAATTATAGACCAGTGAGCCTTACTTTGGTTGTGGGTAAAGTGTTGGAAAAGATTATAAGAGATAGGATTTATAATCATCTAGAAAGGAATAATTTGATTATGAATAGTCAACACGGTTTTGTGAAGTGTAGGTCGTGCCTCACAAACCTTATTGAGTTCTTCGAGAAGGTGACCAAACAGGTGGATGAGGGTAAAGCGGTTGATGTGGTGTATATGGATTTCAGTAAAGCGTTGATAAGGTTCCCCATGGTAGGCTATTGCAGAAAATACGGAGGCATGGGATTGAGGGTGATTTAGCGGTTTGGATCAGAAATTGGCTAGCTGTAAGAAGACAGAGGATGGTGGTTGATGGGAAATGTTCATCCTGGAGTTCAGTTACTAGTGGTGTACCTCAAGGATCTGTTTTGGGGCCACTGCTGTTTGTCATTTTTATAAATGACCTGGATGAGGGCGTAGAAGGATGGGTTAGTAAATTTGCGGATGACACCAAAGTCGGTGGAGTTGTGGATAGTGCGGAAGGATGTTGCAGGTGACAGAGGGACATAGATAAGCTGCAGAGCTGGGCTGAGAGGTGGCAA
>NW_025979098.1:0-5290 GCF_021869965.1 Rhincodon typus | reverse complement strand
AAAGCGTTTGATAAGGTTCCCCATGGTAGGCTATTGCAGAAAATACGGAGGCATGGGATTGAGGGTGATTTAGCGGTTTGGATCAGAAATTGGCTAGCTGTAAGAAGACAGAGGGTGGTGGTTGATGGGAAATGTTCATCCTGGAGTTCAGTTACTAGTGGTGTACCTCAAGGATCTGTTTTGGGGCCACTGCTGTTTGTCATTTTTATAAATGACCTGGATGAGGGCGTAGAAGGATGGGTTAGTAAATTTGCGGATGACACCAAAGTCGGTGGAGTTGTGGATAGTGCGGAAGGATGTTGCAGGTTACAGAGGGACATAGATAAGCTGCAGAGCTGGGCTGAGAGGTGGCAAATGGAGTTTAATGCGGAAAAGTGTGAGGTGATTCACTTTGGAAGGAGTAACAGGAATACAGAGTACTGGGCTAATGGTAAGATTCTTGGTAGTGTGGATGAGCAGAGAGATCTTGGTGTCCATGTGCATAGATCACTGAAAGTTGCCACCCAGGTTGATAGCGTTGTTAAGAAGGCGTACGGTAGGTTAAGTTTTATTGGTCGAGGGATTGAGCTTCGGAGCCATGAGGTCATGTTGCAGCTGTACAAAACTCTGGTGCGGCCACACTTGGAGTATTGCATACAGTTCTGGTCACCGCATTATAGGAAGGATGTGGAAGCATTGGAAAAGGTGCAGAGGAGAGTTACCAGGATGTTGCCTGGTATGGAGGGAAGGTCTTATGAGGAAAGGCTGAGGGTCTTGAGGCTGTTTTCGTTAGAGAGAAGAAGGTTAAGAGGTGACTTGCTAGAGACATACAAGATGATCAGAGGATTAGATAGGGTGGACAGTGGTAGCCTTTTTCCTTGGATGGTGATGGCTAGCAGGAGGGGACATAGCTTTAAGTTGAGGGGTGATACATATAGGACAGATGTCAGAGGTAGGTTCTTTACTCGGAGTAGTAAGGGCATGGAATGCCCTGCCTGCAAAAGTAGTAGACTCGCCAACTTTAAGGGCATTTAAATGGTCATTGGATAAACATATGGATGATAATGGAATAGTTTAGGTTAGATCGGCTTCAGATTGGTTTCACAGGTCGACGCAACATCGAGGGCAAAGGGCCTGTACTGCGCTGTAATGTTCTATGTTCTATGTTCTATGAGGGTGTCAGTGGAGGGGGACTGGTCGGGCCTGCGGGACAGGAAGAAGCAGAGGGCCTTTAGGCCATCTATATGGGGAATGCAGGTGTATAAGGACTGGACATCCATGGTAAAGATGAGGTGTTGGGGACCGGGGAACAGACAAAGAGACAAAGGGGGTGGCCATGGATACCTGCATGGGCCCAAGCTATGCCTGCCTCTTTGTAGGTTATGTGGAACAATCCCTCTTCCGTACCTACACTGGCCCTAAACCCCACCTCTTCAAAATCTCCCCTCCCCCTACCGCATCCCAAAACCAGCCCAGCTGGTCCCCGCCTCCCTAATCTGTCCTTCCTCCCACCTATCCCCTCCTCCCACCTCAAGCCCCACCCCCATCTCCTACCTCCTAACCTCATCCCGCTCCCTTGACCTGTCCGTCCTCCCTAACTCCCCACCTACACGCACCTTTACTGGCTCCATCCCTGCCTCTTTGACCGGTCTGTCTCCTCTCCACCTATCTTCTCCTCTATCCATCTTCTATTCGCCTCCCCCTCTCTCCGTATTTATTTCAGAATTCCCTTCCCCTCCCCCATTTCTGAAGAAGGGTCTAGGCCCGAAACATCACCCTTCCTGCTCCTCTGATGCTGCTTGGCCTGCTGTGTTCATCCAGCTCTACACCTTGTTATCTCAGATTCTCCAGCATCTGCAGTTCCTACTATCTCTGACAGAATTAGTATGAGATGCGATGCCCCCAGTAGTCGAATAGTCAACATACTCATTTCAAGGCTCTTCCTGAAAGAATTGACCACTTGGACCAGTGGCTGTACCTCGAGAACGTAGAACATTACAGCGTAGTACAGGCCCTTCGGCCCTCAATGTTGCGCCGACCTGTGAAACCAATCTGAAGTCCATCTAACCTACACTATTCTATACTATATCGAAACGTTAGGGGAGGCATATATCTGCAAGAAATATATTTATTGTTATGGCCTACTGCAGTTTCTTTTTTAAAAAAAAAAGTGTAGAAATTACCTTAAATTGGATGGAGGTGACTATCCATCCAGCAGTTAAGTCAGCCTTGCCAACAAGGAAGGAATGTCCTTTGTCCAGCAGCTAAGTTAAGCAGCTGTGCATTTTTCTGTAGCAATGGATGTGGCCATACTAATGTGATCCATGGTTTGTATAACAGATGGACTAAGCTGCTGACCCACCAGTGAAATCTATCAACTGCATTGGACGTGATGCCTTTTCTTCCTTTAACATAAAAAATAAACGTTGATATTGCTTTTTGATATGTTCCAATGCTATTGTGGTAGATGACCACGTTCAACTCAGCCTTTGACCTGCTTGTTTTCTACGTCAAGTTCTTGACTTGCCAGTTTTTTTAAAAATATTTCTTCCTGCTCGGAAATACGCTTTATTTTATTATGCACAGAACAATGTAACCTACATAAACATGAGAAAATAATGTGCGGCCTTCCACGTAACATTGAAAGTTGCCTATATTCAGTCTATGTTAATAATCTCAGTTGGACGGGCAAATCGTTTGATTAGGAAAATGAACTTTCTGCCTCCAGGGCTTGAGGTTAAATGTTATGTGTCATCGTAATACCATTTTCTTACTGCAAGATTTGACATGAAAGGAACTTTAGTCATATGCTTTTAGTGGCTGAGTTTACAGCTTACTCAAAGTTTGGTACAACGTTAGGATTGCAGCATGGAACAGCATTTCATTTTGGCAAAACAAAGTGGTTTCCTCTTTAGCTGGACACTCGGTACTTCATTTGGCCTCTTAGGCATCCTCTATTTCCTTCACCCCTCCCTGGTGACCATGCCTTCAGGTGACCAAGTCCTTAGCTTTGGAATTCCTAGCTTAAGTCTCTCTGTCGCTCAAACTCTCTGCTCATCTGTTTTGTTCCAAATTCTACATGAATTCAGATGCAATGTATTTAGTTGTACGCTTTTACCCACTTGGCCAGTGCCCCTCAAACCAACCCATTTCCAACACAACGGTCTTTGAACCATGCATTTCTCTCTCTAAGCTAATGCCCCTATTCCAATTTGCATGCGGCTCAGGTAATACCGCAGAAATTATGACGTTTGAGGTTCTGCTTCCTAATTTGACCCCTAACTCCTCGTGCTGACAATGCAGAACCTCTGTCATTAGTACCTACATGAACCACAACAACTGGCCCCTCCTCAACCCTCTACAGGTTCTTCAGCAGCCCTGTGCAGGTGACCCAAATCCTGGCAATGAGCAGGCCACAAAATCAGGACTTATGTTCTCTGCAGCAAAGAATAATGTCAAACTTCCTCACTACACTGACCCCTACGACCACTAATTCATTCTTACTGCTTCCTCTTGAATGGCTCTCTATACCATAGTGCAATGGTCTGTTTTGTCATACTGTCCCATCCATGAACAGTGACCAAATCAGATCCAATCCCCCGCCCGAAGGAGTTGGGGTTAGGAATCCCTCTTTCAAAGGCATTCAATGCCTGGTTGAGGAGCCGAGAGTTGGGAGGTCAGTTGCATGTTCAGAGTCACTCCCCCTAATCTTCCTTCTCAGCCCCTCCCCATCCCATGATCCCATCCTGTCTTCCTTCACCTGTGACCTGGGGGTCTTGGTGACCACTACCAGCAGCAGTCACCTCTCCCAGGGGTACTGACAGGCAATAGGGACTGCCTGTGATTCACTCGCAGCTCTTGGGGGTTGGGATCCCTTCCTCAGGGTCCTAAACTGTGGTGAAAATCTAACTGTAGTCAGTTAAGTGCCTGTTGGGATTTTAATTCTGGCCAACCTTCCCAGTCAGAAGGGTGCAGCTCTTTCACCAGTACTCCAGTTGGCAACTTACACCCCTATATCACCACATTGCACCCAATGTTACAGTTCTGGTTTATCTTGCCATGAAGATAGAATATATGGGATGTTAATTGTTAGTTCCATCAACTAAGTTAATACTTAGGGTGTTTATTTTGAAGAAAACCCTTTCAAATGAGTCAGGACGCTGTTTCAAAATAGCTACAGATGCCATCTGACCTGCACATTGGATAAGTTCTGCGGGGAATTGTGAAATTAACGCTTAAACAACATTACAAAGGAACTGACTTGCATTCAGAAAATTGAAATTGAAAATGTGCAACAGACCTCTCGTCTGTAGAAATGGTCAGACACAAAGAAAGTTTACTGAAAATCATTAGGCAGAGACTAAGCTGAACCCCCTGCCTGTTTCAATGACATCTGTACAGTTCTGACAATGAGAGATCAAAGCTCCCGTGCTAATATTAGATAGCCTAACTGTGTGTCAATGGCCAGTTGTCACATGATCTGGGAAGAGCTTGCATTATGAGCTTACCAATTAGCAACAGCAAGATGGCCTGTATGATGGAATAGATAGCTGTTCCCTCTAAACAATTTTTGACCCCATCTCTGTTAGAATTTGGAATACACCCCAGAAAAGGACAGATTTCAGTTTGAAAGAGACTGTCTCTTTAATGACCAATTTTCATGGGTTGCATTCTGATGACCAAGAAAGGAACATATAATTCTTACACTAATTGATTTTAACTTTTTTTCAACTCCACTTCCCCCTTTCTCCTACTTGTTCTGTGTTGCATATTAGTGTGTCACAAGATTCAGTATGGGTTTTACATTTTGATAATATTTATACTTTTAACGGAGTGAGGGTTTAGTAATAAAATTTAATTCTTTCCTTGCTAAATTGAATACTGAATTGAAAAAAGTAAGTCTTTTTAAAAATGCAACCTGTGTTACATCAACCTCAAGAGAAAAAGGGGAATTTATTCTCCCCACTGGACTTGGTTATTAGAGTCAACAAGGTGCAGGGCTGGATGAACACAGCTGGCCAAGCAGCATCATAGGAGCAGAGAGGCTGACGTTTCGGGCCTAGACCCTTCATCAGAAAAGGGGGAGGGGAAGGGGGTTTTGAAATAAATAGGGAGAGAGTGGGAGGCGGATAGAAGAGGGATAGAGGAGAGGATAGGTGGAGAGGAAACAAACAGGTCGAAGAGGCGGGGATGGAGCCAGGAAAGGTGAGTGTAGGTAGGGAGTTAGGAAGGGGATAGGTCAGTCCAGGGAGGACGGACAGGTCAAGGGGGCGGGATGAGGTTGGTCGGTAGGAGATGGAGGTGCGGCTTG
>NW_025979097.1:0-6234 GCF_021869965.1 Rhincodon typus | reverse complement strand
TCCTTATGTGGCTTATATCCACACTGTCTCTGCAATGCTTCAGAATGAAATGATCTTCACTGTACAGTTTTACAGCCTCTTTGTCCTGTCTGTTTCCTCTCCACCTATCTTCTCCTCTATCCATCTTCTATCCGCCTCCCACTCTCTCCCCATTTATTTCAGAACCCCATTCCCCTCCCCCTTTTCTGATGAAGGGTCTAGGCTCGAAACGTCAGCCTCTCTGCTCCTATGAGGCTGCTTGGCCTGCTGTGTTCATCCAGCCCTGCACCTTGTTGTCTCGGATTCTCCAGCATCTGCAGTTCCTACTATCTCTGGGTCAAATATCTTGTCTAGTTCTGCCACGAATCTTACCATAGCCCAATCATCCAAGGCCCTATAAGATTCCGCCCTATAATTTATCTTCCTATTTACTGTGGCATTATAAAATTTAAAATTCCTGAACTGTAAGATGTACCTTTGTAATTTTCTGAAGCAGAGTGCAGTTTTCCATGTTACCAAATGTGCCAAATAAACTAGGCATCAAAAAACCTTGCCATGGAATCCAGAGCAATTACCTGGTGATTCCAGCTCAATGCTTGCTCCAAAAGAGCTAGACACGGGGCACCAATATCTCAGTGCAGAGCAGAGAAAGAGTGAGTGTGAGGTATCTGAAAGAAGTTGGTGGTGCCTATGATGGTGGAGTGGAGAATGATATTCACCTTCCTCCTGCAGGAAGTGCTGGGCATTCCTCCAGAAGGTTGAGACTGCTGTAACCCATTATGGGGGACCAAAGCATGTTAAATGCTTTATTAACTGCCCAATACAGCTCTTTAATATTCAGCTTCCCATTTTACCAAAGGTACCCATTGGCAACCTTAGGGCAGGCCGGCATTGTCTTATAAGGTCACAGAGTCACAGTGGCCTAAAACCTGAAAAAGGTCCTTTGGCCTGTTGAGTCTGTGCAGGTCAAAAACAGTGCCTAACTATTCTAATCCAAGCAGTCAAAGCTACCAAGTTTTTCACCATGTGTTCACCTTGCCCCACACAGCAAGGAATCGCGGTGGAGGAAGAATGAGGCAGCAGTTAATTGGCCACGTCAAGGCCTCGATAGGCCTAAGGGCAGAAATGCTGCCTGATACCTTCCTGTTTCCTTGAATATAAGGGACAGGTCAGGATGGGCAGGTTGGTGGAGACCTGGCCACTTCATTTTCTGAATGCCCACCACATCAAATATTCTGGGGGCAGGAGGGATTAAAATTCAGACCACAGTCTTGCTTTGAGATTTGTTCCTTTGAATTCTGGTTAACATTGAAACAGCAATAAACAACAAAAATAAGCAGTAACCAGTCTGATGGCAGCAGAATAAACAAGCTCAAGATCCCCTGAAACATCTTTCTTGTTGTGTTGTTCAGTACTTATATTTCTGCAGCTGTGAAATATGAGAATATGTGTTAATATGTGAAATATTAAGGTACATCTCAGGAGACAGTAAACAGATCAAACTAGGTTATGCCCCATTTATTAGCCCTGATCTAGAATATTATGTTTAGTTCTGTGAACTCTTCATTTACAATGGTATCAATGTAATCATTTAAGAGATAGTAGGAACTGCAGATGCTGGAGAATCGGAGACAACAGAAATTTCTGAAGAAATTTCAGAAGAAGGGTCTAGGCCCGAAACGTCAGCCTTCCTGCTCCTCTGATGTTGCTTGGCCTGCTGTGTTCATCCAGCTCTACACCTTGTCATCTCTAATCATTTAAGATCTGGGGGTCTAAGATAGTAAAAATTCAAAGAACTGAATTTAGTTTCAAAATGGTAAGAGGATATTTAGTAAGGGCTGTGTGGCCTCCTTTGATTCCTTGTTCATAATTAAATAACATAAAGGTTGCCATTCGGCCCACTGTGAAAAGGCTGTTTGAAAAAATTATGCAATTAGTTCAATAATATGAGGGGTAATCTCCAAATCTGTGCTGCTGGTGGAGAAGTAACCAGATCGAAAATTCAATGGAATGCCTGCAACTACCCTATTATTTCAATAAGCATTGGCAATTCCTGTGTGACAATGCATGATTGTGAAATTAATTTTATGATCCACAACACTGTAAATCAAATGAAAATTGGATTTTTTGAAGGAAGCTGCACTTCTACATGCACAGCTTCTCATTGATTTGCAGTTTACCGAGCTCTCAAAGGTTCCATGCAGTCTTAAGTAACAAGCAACAATCAAGCATATGATTAGTTAATGGACTAACATAATCACAGATCAAATGTCTGCAGTTTCCTATTCTTCCACGCATCGCATAGAAAGTAGACAGTAACGATTTCCGATAAAGGAGGGGTAATTTGACATTCCAGTTCCAGGCAGCAAAATCTTCAGATCCCTGTTGGCAAAGCCAATTACCCTTTGTTCAACATGTACAAGGCAAATAAAACAATCAGCTGTGAACTGCCGGATCTTGACTGGACTTTCACTGGGCTTTAAACTTTCACCAGGATACCCAGGAGATCCCGGTAATGGTCAATACCTCTGCCTGTGGTGAATAGAAGAATATGCTGAGTGCAGCACCATGGGGGCACTGTGCATAAGCAGTGAAGCATAGCAAGAGATAATGGAGACAGCTCTCCAAGAAATTTGCCAAAGTTGACACTCAGCTGATTTCTGGTAGGATTCAGCCACAGGTGTGCTTCTTTGCAATGTTTAGAACTAGAAGCTATGTTATTTTGAATGTGAATTACAAGTGCAGTATTCTGCCCTCTTCAAAGTCCAAACATTAATGAAAGGAGGATAAACCTCCACTCTCTCATTCACCTATGATAGTGAATATTTTATTTTAATACTACTAAATTTATAACTGGAAACATACCTAGTTACAAATCAACAACAAAAAATGCATTTTAAAGTGCTTTCAACATAAACAGACATTTCAAGCTACGTCTCAAAATCTTAAGGACTAAATAGATCAGGAATTTTAATAGGGGTTAATCAAGAGCTTCATCAAAGAAGCGGGTTCTGAGGATGACCTTAATTGGAAACAGGGAAGTTGAAAGGTGTAAGGGTTTAGGAAGGAAATTCCTGACTAGGGAGATACAAATAGCCAAAGGGTGATGTGTGCACAAGAGGCAAAGTCCACTCAGTTATCCTCTGTTGCAAGACAAAACACAAAGAAATCCAATAGCATTAATAATTAACCACATAAAAATCTCTCTCTGCTTTAAAATTTGGCTTTGCAGTGTGGAAAGGTTTAGCAATGCAGGTGCCAGTTTAAGAAAAATATGGTATTTGTACCATACAGTGGCCATTTTATTGAGGGGATTAGCCGAGGTGTTACTGTGTGTCTGAGGCATGCAATGCAAATAGAGCATTTGGATGTCATCAGATCCACCGATGACTTTGGTGACTTATCGTTGTGCAATCAGAGGTGGGAGTCAGCTGATGAATCACAATGTGGTGAACGAGCTGGGCATTCTTGCCACTGATGAGACTCTCCATGTTTAAAGGCTAGCTACACGCCATTTCAATTGCTGCAAGCCAGAAACTTCCAAAGAGCCAGAAGCTAAGAAGTCGAATCTGGCTTTCAGGCTTACTGATGCTGCCTGGCAGATGCTGCTAGATTGATTCTCCAAGGGAAATTCCATCCTGTCCCTGGTGAAATGGCACCAAGAAGCCTATCAGAAACTGTCCACCCTGGGAGCAGATCACAGTGCAAGCCAGTGCCACTTGCCCTCACAATAGGAACAGCAAGTGCCTCAAGAAAAGTCAATGATTTCTACACTCTGCGCCATCATTTTTTTGCTGCTATCATTCAGTCAAACTCTGCCACTGCAAAGACACTGCAAAAACAGTCATAGCCTGTTGGATGTATGATGAACACTCAAAGACCCTTATGCACTTAATTCTCTCAAACTACTTATCCATACTGCGCACTGCACTTCTTTTTCAATTATTGCAGATGGTTCACCACCGGGCATGCTCACAAACTGCTGCTGCATCCATGCCCATAACACTAAACCCTTCTCTTATCACAGGAGAAGCTGACACAGAAGTGTACTGAGAGCACTAAGACCAAGACAGAGTGGCTGGAAGGGAATGTCAGGTTTGGTGTGTGTGAGATGATGAGATCCTCATCCGCTTTAAGGAAAGGGTAGTCATGCCGGCTGGAATTGGTCAGGACCATTGCTGTGGTCACATGGAGGCAGGATTGGGCCAGCAACCCAGTAAGCTGCATTGTCCTCTGCACTTCTCCAATGAGCACAAAGTCCAGCACAGGGACTGGTACGTCTTCCTCAGCCTGAGCTGCTGGAACAGAGTGCTTTCAGTGAAGATTTTTATTTGTTCATTCATGGTGTGTGGGTGCCAGTATATATTGCTAATCCTTAGGTGCCCTTGAGAAGCTGATGAAGAACTACCTTCTTGAAATGATGCAGTCCAAATGGTGCTGGTATACCCACAATGCTGTTAGGAAGGGAGTTCCTGGATTTGAGCTAACAGCAATGAAGGAATCGTGATATATTAATAAATTTGGATGATGAGTGTCTGAGAATGGAACTTGCTGTTGGTGGTGTTCTTATGTAACTGATGGCTTTGTTCTTCTAGATAGTAGTGGATATGTGTTTGGAATGTGCTGTCTAATATGTTTTGGTGAATTTCTGCAGTCATCTTGCAGAGAAACACACTGCTCAGGCATTTCAATGTACAGGATTGGATAAGGAAGGAAAAGGAAGTTTATGGAAGATAGTAAAAGGATGAAAACAGTGGATGCCCTTGAGGAGTGCATAAAGTGCGGAGAATTGCTTAAAAAATAAATTGAGAGAGTGAAAAGGGGGCAAATACACTGGTGAATAACATTAAAGAAAATGCAAAAGCTTTTTATAAGTATATTAGGGGCAAGAAAACAGCCAAGGAAAGAGTAGGGCCCATTAGGGTGCAGATGGTAATTTGTGTGAGGAGCAGGAAGACAGAGCTGAGGTTTTAAATGAATCCTTTGCATCTGTATTCACTGTAGAGAAGGATGATGTAAGCATAGAAGTAGCGAGGGGGACTGTGATATACTTGAATAAGTTAGTAATGATAGAGGAGGTACTAGCAGTTTTAGCAGGCTAGAGAGTGGATAAATCCCTATGCCCAGATGAGATATATTCTTGGCTGCTGTGAGAGGCAAGGGAAGAGATTGCAGAGTAGTGCAGTTGATGCGGTCTACATGGACTTCAGTAAGTCTTCTGATGAGGTCGTGCATGGCAGATTGGTTAAGAAGCTAACTACCTGTGGAATCCAGGACAATTTCACAAATTGCATCCTTTGGCAGGAAGCAGTGGGAGGTAGTCAAAGGATGCTTTTGTGACTGGAAGCCTGTGTCCAGTGGCATACTACAAGGTTTGGTGCTGGGCATCTTGCTGATTGTGTACATTAATGATCTAGATATACATGTTGCAAGTATGGTCAATAAATCTACAGATGATGGGAAAATTGGTGGTGTGGTAAATAGTTAGGAGGAAAGCCTTAGACTACAAGACAATTTCGACTGCCTGGTCAGATGTGCCAAACAGTGGCAAATGGAATTTAATCCTGAAACATGTGGGATAATGTATTTTGGAAGGATGAGCAAGGCAAAGGGGATCATTGAATTGTAGGGCCCTAGGAAGTACAGAGGATTAGAGGGACCTGGGCATGCATAGATCTTGAAGGCTGCAAGTTAAGAAGGCATATGGATGGGATACCTGTTTTTAATTAGTCAAGGCAAGAGTAAGGAGCTGTACATCATGTTAGTTAGGCCACAACTGGAACACTGTGTTCAGTTCTGGTCGTCACACTAAAGGAAGGATGTGATTGCACTAGACAGGGTGCAGAAGAGATTCACCAGAATACTGCCTGGGCTGGAGTGATTCAGCCATGAAGAGGGACTAGATAGGTTTTCTTTAGAGTAGAAAGAGCTAAGGGGAATCTGATTTAGGCGTGCAAAGTCAGAGAAGATAGGGAGAAACTTTACCCCTTAGTAGAGGGGTCAATAACCAGGGGTCACAGTTTTAAGGCAAGGTATAGAGGGGATTTGAGGAAATGTTATTTGGATGAACACTTGAAATGCAACACAAGTGCTCTGGGCCAAGTGCTAGAAAATGGGATTAAAATAGATGGATGTTTGATGACCAATGTGGACACGATGAGCCAAATGGCCTCTTTTTTGCTGTAAAACTGTACAGTGAAGATCATTCCATTCTGAAGCATTGCAGAGACAGTGTGGATATAAGCCACATAAGGA
>NW_025979096.1:0-6234 GCF_021869965.1 Rhincodon typus | reverse complement strand
GTTAGCGCTGAGGGAGTGCCGCACTGTCGGAGGGTCAGTGCTGAGGGAGCGCCACGTTGGAGGGTCAGTGCTGAGGGAGTGCCGCACTGTCGGAGGGTCAGTACTGAGGGAGCACCGCACTGTTGGAGGGTCAGTGCTGAGGGAGCGGGCACTGTCGGACGGTCAGCGCTGAGGGCGTGCCGCACTGTCAGAGGGTCAGTGCTGAAGGAACACCACACTGTCCGAGGGTCAGCGCTGAGGGTGTGCCGCACTGTTGGAGGGTCAGCACTGAGGGAGTGCCGCACTGTCGGAGGGTCAGTGCTGAGGGAGCGCCGCACTATGTTGGAGAGTCAGTGTTGAGGGAATGCTGCTATGTCAGAGATGCCATCTTTCTAATGAGACATTAAACTGAGACCCCGTCTGACCCCTCTTGGGGGTGTATGTGTGAGGGGCAGTGTGTGAATGATCCCACGGCCACGACTGGAGGCAGAACCTGGGGAGTTCTCCCTGGGGTCCTGAGGCCAATATTTATCCCTCAACCAACATTAGCACAAACAGATGATCCATGTCACACATTGCTCTGTGTGGGAGCTTGCTGTGTAAATGTTGCTGGTGCATATCCTACATTACCAGAAAATTATAAGAAATAGGAACAGGAGCAGGCTGTTCTGCCCCTTGAGCCTGCTCCAACATTCAAGCGAAACATGTCACTTTCCTGCCCTGTCTCTTTGAAAATTGGTTGTAATGCACTTTGAGATGTGTGTGGACCATGGAAGATACTACCCAAATGCAGGCTTTCCTCTTACTTTAAATAAGGGTCAGATTGGACATAAAGCATTGAATCTGCTTTCTGTCCTCAGGTCTTGCCAGACCTGCTGAGGTTCTCCAGCACTTCCTGTGTGTTTATTCTGGGGGGTTTATTTTTGGTCGGTTGCTGATGATACAAAAAGAGGCTGCAGCAGAGGGTCTGTTTACAGACTCCACCATCTTCCTCGAGGGTTAGAAATATTTGACAAAGACAACCCTTACACGCCAACTGTTCACTGACATTTTAGACCATTTAGTATCATCCACTTCTTGTTCCATTTGGTCATGTCCGGCAGGAAGGTGCCTGTGACAGGGAGAAAGCTGGGGAAGGTCGAGGGGTGGAAGTAAAGTGTGTAACAGAGCAGAGACCTGGAGTGGATCAACAGTTCCTGGCCTGGCCACCTCAACTGCTTCTGCCTCTTTGCAAGGGGAGAGTGACTTAAAGGAGGATCCAAACTTCCAGGGATCTTTAGCCCAGAGCACAGTCAAAGTCGGGAGGAGTGACTGGAACTGGGAAACTGTGTGATTAAATAACATGGACAGCTATTGGAATTTAATTTGGTTTGCTGTTGTCACATGTACCTAAGTAAAGTGAAAGGTTTTGTTCTGAGTACAGTACAGGCAGATCGTAACTTACAAAGATCACAGGGTGATTGAACAGAGGTTAGGGCTGCACAGGAGGTGTACAAAAGCAAGATCAACATTAGATTTGAAATTTGAGAGGTCCGTTCGGCAGTCTAATAACAGCGGGGAAGAAGCTGTTCTTGAATCTGTTGGTGCGTGTGTTTAAGCTTTTGTATCTCCTCTCCGGTGGAAGAGGTTGGAAGAGAGTATAACTCGGGCATAACTTTGATGATATTGGGTGCCTTTCCGAGGCAGTGAGCTGTGTAGATGGAATCAATGGATGGGAGGTTGGCTTGTGTGATGGACTGCGCTGCGTTCACAACTCTCTGCAGTTTCTTACCATCCTGGGCAGAGCATTTGCCATACCAAGCTGTGATGTACCTGCATAGAAAGCTTTCTATGCTGCATCTGTAAAAGTTGGTGAGGGTCCTTACGGACATGTTGAATTTCCTTAGCCTCCTGAGGAAGAAGAAGATTTGGGCAGAGAACTCAGAGAGCAGGGACAGGAGGAGTATTTGCAAATGAGACTGAGAGGGTTAATGGGTTGAAATTCTGAGACTGATCAAGTCAGTTTGTATATTTTTCTGACGCTTTTAGTCTGCCTGTTAGTAGCTGAGAACATAGCGAGTAAACCTGGTGGTCATATGCCCATGAGGCTCCATCACAAACAACAATCTTTGGCTGGTGGCAGCTCGGTGGGAATTTGGGAAATTCTGGATTGGGTGGAGGCTGTAAGGAAAGGATCTTATTCCACTCTCAGCTGCTCATTGGGAAAGAGCACTGTTCCAGGAAGCAGCAGCTCACAAAATGACTCCTGCTGTCGAAGGATCAATTAGCCTATGAGGAACACAGTGAGTGATCATTAACTGGTACTGGTCTAGGCATCATACACACACTGACTGTCGAGCTTTAGTCACCAACAGGGACACATACAGAGTGGCTGGAAACAATTGCATTGACTGACAACCAAAGTAGCATTGATTGTGTGAGTGCATCTCCTGTGATAAGACAAACTGTCCCTGGCACTGAGAAACAGGAGCATGTTCCAATCAATAACAATCTGATAATAACCACTACGTTCTGCTCGCAAAAAAGGCCCTGAGCTACCCGTTGCCTGCCACTTCAATGCACCACCCTGTTCCCTGGCCAACATCTCTGTCTCTGGCTTGCTGCAGTGTTCCAGTGAAGCCCAATGTAAGCTGGAGTAACAACACCTCATTTTCCACTTGGTGACCCTACAGCCCTCTGGACTCAATATTGAGCTCAATAATTTTAGGGCCTAAACTCTCCCATGTCCCAGCCCCCCACCCCACACACCAGGCCTTGTTACCACATAGCCTGCCACTACACACCCCCTGTTGTTAGTCACCCCCATTAACAGCTATTCACCCTCCCAGCCTGATCGTTAGCAACTCCTTTGTCTGTCCAACTGTCTTTCTCTCTCTTTGGGCTCGATCCTTTCGTTTACTCCCTACCCCACCCACCTCCCTATTTTCTGCATATAAACTGACATTTTCCCAGCCACCATCAGTTCTGAGGAAGGGTCACTGGACCTAAAACGTTAACTCTGTTTTCTCCTTCACATACGCTGCCAGACCTGCTGAGCTTTTCCAGCAACTTTGTTTTTGTTCACAATCTGATAATGATGGCTGATTATGTACTGAATGTACAGATGTACTGGAGCTGAGGTTTTGTAGAGCATTGTGCGTAGCCACTCTCCCTATCCCTCTGTCTCCTGGCAGTATCTGTCCCCCCTGGCAGCTTACTCTTTAACACAGGGTCAGTGATTTGCACTGGTCAGAGCAGCCTCTCCTCTAGGTCCAGGGGAATTTGGTAGATCAAAGCCAAACCAATCTTAGCTGCTATCAGTTAAGATAGGAGTCACTGGACTTGAAATGCTAACCCTGATTTTTCTCCACTGACGCTGCCAGACCAGCTGTGTTTCTCCAGAAATTCTGTTCTTGTTTCAGATTTCCAGCATTCACAGTTCTTGGTTTGATTTTAGTCGAGTTGACTGATCCATGTGTTTCCTGGTCACAGTCATTTACAGAATTGACAACACACAAAGAAGCCATTTGGCTCACCTAATGGTGATACTGGATACCAGGAGCCTCCTCCCAGTCCCCCATCCCCTTCTCCATGGTGTGTTTATCCAGATTCCCCCTTAAACACATCAACAATGCTATGGACCAGACTGGACCCCTTCAAAATAATTTAAAAAGGTAGCCTCGACCCTAAATCTTTCTTAGTTTAAAGGCAAATGTGAAGTACCATGTTCCAGATGCAATGCAACTGGTCAAACTTCTTGACATTAAGCAAAACACAATTTATTTAAACACTATAGTTAAAATACAACCAAAGAAAGAGAAACTTAGAATAACAACTCTACTGGAAACTTAACAAAATAATAGATACAGTAACTATTACTAATTAACCAATCCAATATAGTAACATCCCATAAAGACCCCTTGGTGGACCCTTCTACTCTTACCACCTGCCGGAGGCATATTGGATGGATTTACAGGCTGACAATTAACCAGTTTGGCTAAGTCATGGGCTCAGTTCTCAGGGACAGAAGTCATAGCTCTCGTTGCTGCTGCTGGCCTTGGCCCCCTAATGTGCCATCTTATCCTGGGCAGTGCTCATGGCCAGCAAATCCTGATGTGGGCCTCAAACCCCAAAGCAGGAACTTTACCCACTGCAGCACACAACCTGGTTCTGCAAGTACTGGGGCAATAATCAGTGAACCTGTTTTAATCTTGTTAGTTAAGAGATAAACCAGGTTTATGGAACAACTATACCTAACTAACTTTCAGGTCTACTATACCTTCTAGGAAATGATGATGTCTAGGAGTAGTTTGAACATAAGATTGAGAATTTTAAACTTGAGGAATTAACAGGCTGAGGGATAATGAAGGTGAGTGAGTGCACAAATGGATGGATGAACAGGACTCACTGCTGTGAGGATATGGTCAGTAAACCGAGTTGAGTGAGGATGTAACATGTGAGGCTAGGGAGGAATGTGTTGGAATAGTTGTTTTTGCAGGTCACCGTGGAAATGAAACAAGACCACTGTCTGAATTACTCACGATCTGATCTAAAGCTTTCTCAAGCTCCTGTTTCTCTTTTTAAGCTCTGCTCCTTGGTCCTGATGCAGATCTTGAGTAGCCTCAGGAACCAGGGATCTTCTCACTATAGTCTTTCCATAGAGCTCCCCTCATTGGCTCATAACAGTTTGTCATAGAAAAAGTGTGTCGTCATTAGTGAAGACCAGAATGTGCATTTGGGGGTCAGAAGGCTTGTGTTCAGCCTTTCATTTTAACAAAGACCTGTGTCTTGCGCTTTGGACAGTTAGCAACCATTCTGTTCAGGATCAAGCAAAAAAGCAAATACTGTATCTGGCATGATTCCAATGAGATCATGGCTGTTCTGGGTCTTATCTTCACCTATTTACCTTGGTTCCGTAACCCTTAAGCCCACTACCAACAAAAGAAGTCCACCAATCTCAGTTTTGAACTCTTCACCACTTCTTATTTCAGATTCCTGCATTATTCCTGAATACCCTGGCTCAAAGTTGAAGGTACTGCCCCCTCATTCTGCCCCACTGCTTCACCAATCACACAATTTCCCACCTTCTGGTCCCAATTGTAAATGGCCAGTGACACACCAACCAAGTAGGAAAAGAAGCATTAAAGCCAATTAAAGTAAGAGTAACAAAAACAACAAAAAAATTCAACTGACACCATCTGGAAACTCCAAAATAGCTCAACAAAATAGTAGGTGTCAACTATATAAGACACTAAAAGATTTATTTATTATGGACATTAAAATCTCTCACAATAAAAAGGTAGGCAGATCACACTCCTAATTGAATATGCATGAGTCTTCTTTTCAAGACACATTGTAAATTGTAATACATCCAATTCCAGATTGATTAAACCTCTGGCTCTAGATAAAGCCTTTGTAACAATTAAAGTCCCTAAAGTAATGCACAAGCTTATCATCGCTGTACACAACTGCATGTGGAGCAAGTCCAGTGATATAAAACAGCTAAATAAAATAAGCTCCGAAATAAATGCAAAGTACTGCAGGTGACAGAGATCTAGAATAAAAACAGAAAAAGCTGGGGAAATTCAGCAGGACTTGGCAGTCTCTGTGGAGAGAGAAACAGCGTTTGATCTGACTCTGCTTAACTGCCAAAGAAGAGATATCCCAGACCAGAAACATTAACTCTATTTCTATCCAGAAAGGCTGCCAAACTTGTTGAATTTCTTCGGCACTTTCTGCCTTTATTTTGTAAACAAAATAAGCTTCAAGCTGCTTTAAAGAAATATTGTCCATAAACATGTCATATTTGTATAGTGACATTGAAAGAGCTGTGCCTACAAATTCCTATGTGAAGTGGCCACAGTCACAAATACTTCACAGAAACTTTAAAAGGACGTGGATTGAAGAGCCCAGCTGGCCAGAGGTTCGGAAGTGACGCAATGTGAAAGTGGTCTATCGCGGAGGCAGTAAAGCGGGGCGGACGTGACGCAAACAGAAGGGAGAGGGGCTGCCGAAGCGGGGCGGATGTGACGTTAGTGGGCGGCGGACGTACAGCGGAAGTGAGGCCCGGGCTGTCCGCTTGCCGGCGCCATGAGGCTGTCGCGGCTGAAGCTCCGTTCGGTTTTCGTCATTTATTTCCTGGTCTCGGTCCTGGGCCTGATGTACGCGCTGCTGCAGCTTGGTCAGTGTGCCAGGCGGAGGCGACCGGGCTTCCGGGGTGGGGAGGTGGAAGGACGCCTGAGGAAAACTCGAGAAGGAAAGGAGGCCGATTGGCCC
>NW_025979095.1:0-6235 GCF_021869965.1 Rhincodon typus | reverse complement strand
GGGCCGAAGGGCCTGTACTGCGCTGTAATGTTCTATGTTCTATGTTCATACGAATATAGGAATTGGGAGCAGCCCTTCATTCTCCTCCTCAAGCCTACTCCACCATTCAATAACATCATGTTGGATCTGTTTGTGTTTCAAATTCCACATTCTCATCTATCCCCAATAACGTTTGATTCCCCTGCACAATAAGAATATATCGACATATATTGTGTGTTTTGATAAAATGAACATGAGCAGGACTTATACAGTTAATGGTAGGGCCCTGGCTAGTTTTGTTGAGCAGAAAAGCTGACGAGTTCAGGTGCATAATTCTTTGAAAGTCACAGGTAGACAGAGTGATGAAGAATACGTTCAGCATGTTTGTCTTCATTGCTCAGACCAGGAGTTGGGACCTTATGTTTTGGTTGTACAGCACATTGGAGGAGCCACTTTTGGTCACCCTGCAATCGGAAGGATATTATTAAATTGGAGAGGGTTCAGAAAAGATTTACCAGGATGTTGCTGATGTGGAGGGTCTGTGTTATACGGAGAGGATGGATAGGCTGGGACCTTTTTCACTGGAGTGTAGGAGGTTGAGGGGTGACCTTGTAAAATCATGACGGGCACAGATAAGATGAATAGGCAAGGTCTTTTTCTTGGGTGGTGTAGTTCAAAACTAAGGGGGCATAATTTTAAGGCGGAGGAGAAAGATTTAAAAGGAACTTGAAAGGCAACTTTTTCACACAGAGTGTGGTTCATATGTGGAAAGAACTGCTAGAGGAAGTGATTGATGCAGGTACAGTTAAAACATTTAAAAGACATTTGGACAGTTACATGAATAGGAAAGTTTTGGAGGGATACAGGCCAAATAAAGCCAAATGGGACTGGTTTAGTTTGGGAAACTTGGTCGGCATAGATGAGTTGTACTGTAGGGTCTGTTTCTGTGTTGTGTGACACTACGTCTCTATTTAAAAGTGATTCCTCTGTACTCTTAAATCAAGAGTGAGAGTTCAGGAAACAAAAGGGTTAACAACTGAGGCAACCTTGTGTGTAAAAACAGAAGCGACAGAAGAAAAATCTGATGGTTGGATAACATTGAGGTGTGGACTGAGGAAAGTTTTAATAAAACCGGAGAAGATTAGCAACTCCACCTATGCCTATGGGTGATGAACCCATGACCATACCGTTCCTTTAAACGTTGCAGTGACTTTTGTCATTTTCCTCATCCAATATGGCATTCCTGAATAAAGAACATCACAAAGACCATGATTAATGTGTCCACAATTTCTTCATCTCTTCCTGACTGCAGCCAGCACTTTGCAGCTTCAGATCCTCAACAGTTTACCAGCTTCAGTTCTGTTATTTTCTCCACCTTTATTCAAACTTACACTCAATCTCATCAGCTCCCAATCCTGAATTATTTTAAATTTCCCTTAAGTGACAGCAGAGCTCACTCCCCTTGAAGGAACTGGTTGTGTCTTAAAGATAAAAGACTATTGAGGTTGTTGACTTGCTCGCCGAGCTGGCTTGTTCTCGTTCAGACGTTTCCTCACCCTGCTAGGTGACAGCAGGAGCCTCCGATGAAGCAATGTTTTTCTACTCCACTCGGAATTTATACTGTCTGGTCCATTATGGTGAGGAGTACTGTCATTTCCTGTTTTGATCTGCATAGGTTTGTATATGGTGTCCAATTCTATATGTTTGTTGATTGAAGCATGCATGGAGAATCATGCCTCTAGGAATTCCCATGCGTGTCTATGTTTGGCTTGGGCTACTCGGACGAAGTAACCATAGTAGCCCAAGTCAAACATAGACATGCGTGGGAATTCCTAGAGGCATGGTTCTCCACGCATACTTCAATCAACAAACATACAGAATTGGACCTCATATAGAAACCAGTGCAGATCAAAACCGTAAATGACAGTACTCACCATAACGAAATATAAATTCCGAGCAGAATAGAATAACATCGCTTCATCGGATGCTCAACTGATGATGTCACCTAGCAAGGTGATGAAACGTCTGAATGAGAACAGGCCAGCTCAGCGAGCAAGTCAACAATCTCATCCACAACCCGAGCTACAGATCTTTTCCAAAACTTTAAATAAAAGACTATTGGACCTTGGATGGAGGTGAGGGGGGAGGTGTAGGGGCAGGGGTAGCACTTCCTGTGGTTGCAGGGAAAGGTGCCAGGGGTGGTGGGACTAGTGGGGAGTGTGGACCAGACGAGGGAGTCGTGGAGTGAGCAGGAGTGAGAAGGGAAATATCTCTTTGGTTGTGGGGTCAGTTTGTAGGTGGCGGAAGTGGTGGAGAATGATACGCTGAATGTGGAGTTTGGTGGGGTGGTATGTGAGGACAAGGGGGATTCTGTCTTTATTTTTGTTGGGGGAGGGGGTGTGAGGGCAGAAGTGTGGGAAATGCAAGAGATGCAGTTGAGTGCATTTTCGATCACCGGAGGAGGGATGTTATAGTCCTTGAAATAGGAGGACGTTTGGGATGTTCAGAAGTGGAACGCCCCATCTTGGGAGCAGACGCGACGGAGGTAGAAGAATTCGCAGTATGGAATCGCATTCTTGCAGGAAGGTGGGTGGGAGGGAGTGTAGTCCAGGTAGCTGTGGGATCGGTGGGCTTGAAATAGACGTCAGTTTCGAGGCGGTCACCAGAGATGGAGACAGAGCCTAAAACAAACCTTTCATATCAGACAGGGGTTCACCTGTACATCCATCAACTTGGTATTCTGTATCCGCTGCTCCCGATGTGTCCTCCTCTACGTCGGTGAGACCAAGCGTAGACTCGGAGATCGTTTTGTAGAGCATCTGTGCTCTGTAAATGACAAACGACAACACTTTCCGGTCACCAATCACTTTTACTCCCCCTCCCACTCCCTGGGTGACATGTCCATCCTGGGCCTCCTCCAGTGTCACAATGGCACCACCCGCAAACTAGAAGACCAACACTTCATATTCCGCCTCGGGAGCCTACAACGTGACGGCCTAAACATGGAATTCAACATTTCTAAAATCTCCTCAAACTGGTCTTATCCCATGTCCAACCCTCCCTCTCATCCCCACCTCCTTGATCTGACACAACCTGACCATCTTCTCTCCCGCCCATCTGCTCCACCCTTTCCAATGACCAATCTCCACCACTCCCTACCTGCACTCACCATCCCATCTACCTACCCCAGCCCCCCCCCCCCTCTCTCTATTTATTCCTGAGCTCCCTCCCCCCTCCCCCATTTCTGAAGAAGGGTCCCAACCAGAAACGTTAACTTTCCTGCTTCTCTGATGCTGCCTGGCTTGGTGTGTTCCTCCAGCTCCACACTGTGTTGTCTCTGACTCCAGCGTCGGCAGTTCTTACTATCTCCAGGAACAGTGAGGTGTGATTTCCAGCACTCCACCTCAGTGAGGCATAACACTTGGCTTTTATTTATTTCTTCTTAATTGTAACTAACTTCTACACTGCTGTTAAGGGCAATCTGTAGCCATGTCTGATTCAGCACCATATTAACATTTGATTTATCGATCCAAGTTTCACTCTGGGACCTGACTTGTCCAACAGTCCCACCAGCTGGGATCATAACAGTTGGGAGCTCTTTAACTAGATCTGAATTCAAGAGGGGTTTGTGTCTATCTTAGAGAAATGGTTATGTGGAGGATTTTAATGTAACAGCAGTGTTGTGTGAAGTTTATTGCATGGATTGGACTTTTAAACTGAATTAGAATTTGCTAATATTTTTCTGAGAATATGAGACATCAGTGGCCAAGTCCAACCCCAACTGCCTATACAGGATCACAACGTCCTTCTATGTTAGTGTATGCCACCGCAGTGGCTTAGAGTGAGACCCCTTCACCCCCATTCTACATCCACGTGCTTCATCTATTCCTCCCCCTACCCAAAATGGTATGTTGTCCTTCACTGCAGTGAGCACAATAGTTGCTGAAGTTTGCTTCTTATGTTCTTTCATGGGATGTTGGTGTCACTGACAAGGTCAGCATGTGTTACTCATCCCTCACTGCCCCTTGAGAAGTTGTTGGTGACTGCATTCCATTTGGGTAATGGTTTAGTCGAGTTGAACAGCTTGCTTGGCCATACCAGACAGCAGGATCAATGATGTTGCTGTGGGTCTGGAGTTACGTGTAGACCAGGCCAGGTAAAGTGTGGAGGTGCTGGTTTTGGACTGGGTTGGACAAGGTCAGAAGTCACACGAAACCACGTTATAATCTAACAGGTTTATTTGAAAACACAAGTTTTCAGAGCCTCAGTCCTTCTTCAGGTGTTAGTGAGAGATATATCAGACGCAGAATTTATAACTAAAAGGTCAAAGGTGCACACTATTAATGAGGATGTACTAAATAGACCTAAGATGCAGTTAGATCTTTAATCAGTTGGAAGGTTTTAATTGATTAATATGTATATGTAAACCCCTGAATTCCTTTCAAGTCATGGTCTTGAGAAAACTAAAGGTTTTATCATGTAAAGAAGAGATGACATTTTAGGACAGATCAATGCATGTTAGGTGTGAGACCTTGTTTAGAATCTGTTTGTATTTTCGTCCCAACTATCTCCCCCAACCCAACCCCCCCACCCCATTTATTTCAGAGCCTCCTTCGCCTCCCACATTTCCGAAGAAGGGCCCGAACCTGAAACATCAGCTTTCCTGCTCCTCTGATGCTGCCTGGCCTGCTGTGTTGTTCAGCTCCACATCTTGTTATCTTAGACTCCAGCATTGGCAGTTCTTACTATCTCTAACAGCATCTCAGGTTTGTTTAGTACATCCTCATCAATAGGGTGAACCTTTGATCTTTTACTTATAAATTCTGTGTATGATACTACCTCTCTCACTAACACCTTAAGAAGAATTGAGGCTCTAAAAGCTTGTGTTTTCAAATAAACCTGTTGGACTATAACTTGGTATTGTGTGATGTCTGACTTAGGTGAAGTAAAGGCAGCAGATTTCCATCCTTAAAGGATATTAGTGAACCTGATGGGTGTTTCCAGAAATCAATGATTATTTGTTGATCATCATCACTGAGATGAGCTTTCAATTCCAGATTAATTGATTGAATTTAAATTCCAACAGCTGCTGTGGTGGGATTTGAACACATGCCATCAGAGAAGTAGCCTGGTACTCTGGATTACTTGTCCAATGATGTACCATTATACCATTGTCACTAGCGCCAATTGTACAGTTCTGAGTCATTAATATCATGATCTGGTTGTAAATAGCTAAGGCCCCTGTACAGATCCTTGGAAGAATCCAATCGTCATAGCCTGTCAATTCTGAAAATGTCTCCTTTATTCATTCTCTCAGTTTTCTGTCCTTTAGCCAATCTTCAATCCATGGTGGCATGGTGGCTCAGTGCTTAGCACTGCTGTCTCATAGCGCCAAAGACCAAAGTTTGATTCCAGCCTTGGGCAACAGTGTGTGTGGAGTTTGCATTGATTTCCTCTGACAGTCCAAAGATGTGCAGTTTAGGTAGATTGGCCAATGCTAAATTGCCCCGTACTGTCCAGCGATGTGCAGGTTAGGTGCATGAGCCATGGGAAATACAGGGATAGCGTAGGGGAGTGGGTCTGGATGGGATGCTTTTCACAGAGTCGGTGTGGAACTGATGAGCCAAATGACCTGTTTTCACACTGTAGGGATTCTATGTTAACATATTCCTCCAGTTCCCAGAGTCTCATGAAATCTTTGTGTGACAATAACATGTCAAAATCCAAATATCTCGCATCGTCTGGAGCAGCCAGTGTCGACACTGCTAAATACAACCCCTCCTACCTCCGACGCCGGTCCGCCCATCACTGACGCGGACGCAACTCCACCCACCGCCGGCGCAACTCCGCCCACCGCCGCCGACGCTCCGCCCACAGCCGACGCAGCTCCGCCCACAGCCGACGCCGACACAGCTCCGCCCACAGCCGACGCCGACACAGCTCCGCCCACAGCCGACGCCGACGTAGCTCCGCCCACCACCTCCACAGCCAGCAGCTCCAGAGGAGACAGCAGCACCCAGCCCTGCCGAGTCTTCACCATCCCCCCAGACCTACCCCTTACTGAGGACGAACGGTCAGTCCTCAGTAAAGGGCTCACCTTTGTCCCCCTCCACCCACAGATCAACGAATACCGCTCACGCTTGGACATAGAGCAGTTTTTCCGCCGCTTCCGCCTCCACGCTTACTTCTTCAATCGTGAACCTAACCCTCCCTCTACTGACCCCTTCTCCCGCTTCCAACACACCCCCTCCTCCTG
>NW_025979094.1:0-6235 GCF_021869965.1 Rhincodon typus | reverse complement strand
TTCCTCCTCCTCTGATGCTGCCTGGCCTGCTGTGTTCCTCCAGCTCCACACTGTGTTATCTCAGACTCCAGCAACAGCAGTTCTTCCTATCTCTCCATGAGTACAAACTGTCTTCCTGTAGCATTACAGTGATAGTGGCCAGTGCAGTGTGAGGTGAAGCGTTGAATTGCAGATGCATTCTCCAAATGGATTTGAGATATGCCATGATGGTTCTTAGAAGCTGGTTCACATTAGATACCAACGTCCATGGTCATGGTTGCTTGTGGCTGATGCCCATGGACCATGCCCAGGAGCATGGCTACCAGTGTCCAACATGAAAGTCGTTTGAAGGAAGTGGCAAGTTCAACCTGCCAAGAACACACCCTGATTTCTAATGTTATGGTTTTTTTATAGCTAGTTTGTATTTGCTAATGAGCTCAACAATAGCTATAAAAATTGTCAATTAGGAACTTGCTGCAGCCTAGCAAGAATCTTTCCATACTACTTGAGCCAAGCAGTGAAATTGCAACAATATGAGTCTGGTAGGATTATGTTCATTGCAAAAACTCACTAGTCATTGAGATGAGGTGCACCCCTCCACAAGGGGTGAAGGAGTCTTTAGCTTGTGACCTAATTTGCCATCATGTGCAGCACTGGCAACTTCTCTGTTCATCCTCACATCAAACCCTACTAAAGCAAGAAGAGCAAGGCCCCACTACAACCTCCAAACATGGCCAGTTTGGATATTTTGGCCCAGTCAGTGGTGCAATCTCAGACAGGAAAATCTAGCTCAGGATGTTTTGCTGATGGGTACCTTGCATCTCTTCTTATTGTAGAAAGTTCTATTCAGCTACGTTCTTGAAAGAGCAGTGAGAAAATGACTGATCAGATTTATCTGGTTATAATAGACATAATGCAAACTGAAGCAATGAGATCTGAATCAGACCTAGAAGCAGATTATTCTGTAAAAATAAAGATTCGCAGTTATCGTACAAACAGAATATAAATATTCACAGTTAAGAGTTTAGAAATGTCTCATATACCTTCCTGAGAACCTCTAGGCACCAACCTACTCATGTTGAAATCACAAAAATACCTAACAATGTCACTGTGCTAGGAATTTTCAGTGTTTAGAATGTCATATATCATCTATCACAGGTTCACCCATGCATTTTGTCACATACAGTAGAATCAATCATAGATGAATAGCAGCTGCTTGAGCTTAAAACTTTTAAAATGTTTAAATACCTTGAACGTTTTGGATCTCCTCTTTTCTTTCATGTTTTCTGAAAAAAATATTGACAAATATATCTCCCAACTCCAGTGTCATTTTGGTTTTCTCAAAATCATTTTATTTTTCTCAAAATCATTTTGTTTCTCACAAGTTAATCATTGAGAATGCATTGTGAAAGTACAAGGCAGTTGTCAATGTTGATATTTAAGATTTTTAATTTTGAGCGTACCTATTAACAGGCTTTCTTCTCATCAGGTTTTCATTGCTTAGGCTGTCCAGACCCCCTACCATGTCTATAACTGGCACAGCTACCCCAGGAATCAAAGCTAAAATATGTTCTTTTTTTAAAAATTATTTCATTCACATAATAAAGATAAGCTTCAAAGTAGACATTCTCACTGATTGGGTTGGGGCTACACTGACTGCAGCTAACAGTAAAATGAGGCGATCCATCAGTAGAAATGTAAACAAAATCATATTTTAGACTTTCAGGTTTTACACTTGTGTGTTTCACAATTAAAGTACAATGTAAATGTTAGTGTAATAGTAGAAAAAATTCTTGTATATCTCAGGTCAGGCATTTCAGGTTATGTCTCTTTAATTGGGAGTGAGAGTCCATGGTGCAAAATGTGGGTATTGTGTCAGATTAAATTTTTACAACAACAGAGTTGGTGGGTGTATATTTGGTTCATGATGTAGGGTGGCACAGTGGCTAGCACTGCTGCCTCACAGCGCCAGGGTCCTGGGTTTGATTCCACTTTCTGGTGACTGTCTGTGTGGAGTTTGCACATTCTCCCCATGCCTGCTTGGGTTTCCTCTGGGTGCTCTCATTTTCTCCCACAGTCCAAAGACATGCAGGTCAGGTGAATTAGCCATGCTAAATTGCCCATAGTGTCCAGGGATGTGCAGGACAGAGGGATTAGCCATGGGAACTGCAGGATTATAGAGTAGGGGGTGGATCTGAGTGGGATGCTCTTTGGAGGGTCGGTGTGGACTCAATGGGCTGAATGGCCTGCTGCCACATTGTAGAGATTGTATGATACAGCACCCGAAATATATAATGTGGCATTCAAAAATAACAACTGCCCAAATGCCTTATTACATTTAATGCAATGTGGAAGATGAAGCAATAAAATTGCAAAATATGTAAGAAGGTCAACATTTAGATAAAGGGAGAAGGCTTGACATGGGGATAGAAGCTGGAAAAGTTACAGAAAAAAATATTTTGATTAAGTAATTAAGGTAAGTAAGATGATCACCTGAAGTGGGCTGTCATGAAAAAAATAGACGATGTCATTTGAACTAAATGAATCTGATCACACATTTTGTGGATTAAAACAGTTGAATGATTTCAATCAAGTTTCACTTCGTGTTAACTCAGTCTACCTTTGGAGACATTGAGGAAAGACAATGCAGCAGGTCAGGCATTTGACTAGGTCATAAATGTAACAGTGCTGGATAATGTGCAAGTTGGTAAAGAGAAGTACAAGCCTGCTCCCATAGCAGTAAGGCCCCCAAACTGTTTACAGGAATGACTGACACCAGTAAATCTTAGGAGGTTTTCATAGCAGAGTCAAATTCAGAGCAAATACCTTACTTGTATGACCGAGTATGAGTGCTGTACTTGAAGGCAAGTCCTTGCCTGCTGATGCTTCATCAGGAACTGTTTTCTTGGCTGTGGTGGTTTACAATTGCCTTTCATACTCTGGGGCAGTGCAGGAGGCTGGGCTGAAGTAAACCTGAATTGGAACAGGAATCAAACCTATGCTATTGGCGTTATAGTGAAACACACATTGGTTACCTAGCCAACTCACCTAACTAGACCCATCATACTTGCATCAGTGATTATTATTTGAAACAATATTTCATGCTCATAATTATTTTGAATTTCAGTGAATATTATTTAGTGTTTTATTTTACTGTAACTGAAAGTCAGTTTTGATAAAACGGTGCCAGTTTTTGAGTTGATAAATCTAAGCAAAGATCATGCAGTTTGGAAACCTCCGAAGATTGGTGCAGTCATTTTTCACATGCCCACTATAGGCTGAGAACATCTCTCTGAGATCTACAAATACCAAAATGTCTTCAGGGAGGCTCCTGTTTCTGCACTGAGCATACTTTCTGTCAATAAACATAAAGTAGTCATAGACTTCGAACATTTCTACCCTCAGGGCTAAAAGTGTACAGCAGGAGGGCACCAAAAGAGGATAAGTTAAAGGTATTTTTTAAAAGATTTTTTTGGTTAATTTAATTCATTTTTATTTGTAGTTAGCTATTCTTTGGACCATTACTTATATTCAATATGATAACCTGGTTCTACATTTTATGACTTTGTGTTTTATTTCTTACTAAACATATTCTGTGTACATTCACAACACATTTATTTAGAATCTTTCACTTGCTGCTACTGAGATTTTTGAGACCTCTTCATTCTAAACTTAGGTCTTTATCTATGAAAACCATCATCCTTGCATCAGAGTAGACCAAATGCAATTTTAACAAAAAAAATACCAACAGTTAACACAGAGCAAGATTGAAGAAATTAAGAATTATTCAAGAACTCAGCGACAATAGAAAAATTGTAACCATTCAATATGAAAATAAAACTCAATATTTCCCATGGTAAAAACATTGAGGTGAACAATTTGAAGAGGATAATCACAAAGGGTACCAAACAAATTTTTAACCTATTCATTGGAACTAAAACAAAGAAATAAATCGATGGTTAACCACCCAGTTTATGTCCAAGAGTTAATGACAATAATATTTGCCTCACCAAATAATCTTACATCAATAAGTTTCTACTAATTAACATTTACACTGCCAACCTCTCATTAATCATTATAAAAATAACTGACCAAATGAGTTAACACTTCTTTGCTAATGAGCAAAAAAAGGAATGAGACAATCAAGTCATGACCAATAATTAATTACTAACCATGCAATCTGAGTTAGCAGCACATAAAACTAAATAATTAGGTATCTATGAAGCTCTCTCCTTAAATCTACTTTTGCTGGGGGCCAGCCTGATAACTGTGACGATATCATGGCTTTAAGACCTATATTTTGTCCTGGCTTTCTTATGAAGAAAGCTTGAGACAGAGATGGCGAGTGCGTTGTTCAAAGCCAATAAAGTAAACAGCCTATGAGACGTTGAAGATAGTAAGAACTGCAGATGCTGGAAGTCAGAGTGGATACAGTGTAGAGCTGGAGGAACACAGCAGGTCAGGCAACATCAAAAGAGCAGGAAAGTCAAAATTTTGGACATAATGAGGGGTCCCAGCCCAAAATGTTGACTTTCCTGCTCCTCTGATGCTGCCTGACCTGCTGTGTTCCTCCAGCTCCACACTGTATCAACTTTTGAGATCTTGTGTTTTTTTTAATGTTGGAATTACAGAAGCAACCTGAATGGGCAGGACCAATCTGGAATTAAAAGGCCTAAAAGAGGTCATGAAAAGTCATTAGCATACAGGATTAAGGAGAATCCTAAGGCTTTTTATACATATATAATAAGCAAGATGGTAACCAGGGAAAGGGTTGGCCCACTCAAGGACAAATGTGGGAATCTATGTGTGGAGCCAGAAGAGGTAGATGATGTCTTAAATGAATACTTTGTGTCAGCATTCACCAAAAAGAAGGAATTGGTGGAGGATGATCTCAGGGAAGGGAGTGTTGAATCTCTAAGCCAGATAATTCCTGGGTCCTGACAGGATCTATCCCAGAATATTGAGGGAGGCAAGAGAACAAATTACTGGAGCATTGACAGACATCTTTATATCCTCTTTGGCCACAGGTGAGGTCCCAGAGGACTGGAGAATAGTCAATGTTGTCCCATTGCTTAAGAAAGGTAAGAGGGATAATCCTGGAAATTACAGGCCTGTGAGCCTCATGTTGGTGGTAGGGAAATTATTGGACAAGATTCTCAGGGACAAAATCAATACACATTTAGAAGCAAATGGACTTATTAGCGATAGACAGCATGGTTTTGTGTGGGGAAGGTTGTGCCTCACTAACTTGATTGAGTTTTTTGAGGAGGTGACAAAGATGATTGATGAGGGAAACATGGTTGATGTTGTCTACATAGGCTTCAGTAAAGCCTTTGACAATGTCCCTCATGGCAGACTGGTACAAAAGGTGAAGACACATGGTGTCGGGGTGAACTGGCAAGATGAATACAGATCTGGCTTAGTCATAGGAGACAGAGGATAGCAGTGGAAGAATGCTTTTTGGAATGGAGGATTGTGACTATTGGTGTGCCACAGGGATCAGTGCTGGGGGCTCTGCTGTTTATGGTTTATATAAATGATTTTGAGGAAATGTATCTGGTCTAATTAGTATGATTGTGGATGATTCAAAGGTTGATGGAGTTGCGGATAGTGCGGAGGATTGTCAGAGGATGCAGTACGATACAGATCAGTTGGAGGCATGGGCAGAAAAATGGCAGATGGAATTTAATCCAGACAAAAGTGAGGAAATGCATTTTGGAAGTCAAGTAAGGGCGAAAATTATACATTGAATGGCAGAAACCTTAGAAGTGTGATATGCAGAGGGATCTGGGTGTTCAGGTCCACAGATCATGGAAGATGGCAGTGCAGATAGATAAGGTAGTAAAAAGGCTTATAGCATGCTCACCTTCATTGGAAAGGGCATTGAGTATAAGAATTGACAAGTAATGCTGTAGTTTTATAGAACTTTAATTAGGCCAGACTTGAATACGGCCTTGGATAAAGACTATTCAGGGTTATTGGCAGAGAATGCATCCAGCTGAGTTGCGCTTATAGAAATCTTGCATGGACATAATGGGTCAACTGGCTTCCATCTGTGATAGTAGGAACTGCTGATGCTGGAGAATCTGAGATAACAAGGTGTAGAGCTGGATGAACACAGCAGGCCAAGCAGCATCAGAGGAGCAGGAAAGCTGAAGTTTCGGGCCTAGACCCTTCTTCAGAAAAGATTTAGGCCAGAAACGTTAGCTTTCCTGCTCGTCTGATGCTGCTTGGCCTGCTGTGTTCGTCCAGCTCT
>NW_025979093.1:0-6235 GCF_021869965.1 Rhincodon typus | reverse complement strand
CATTCCAGGCAACATCCTGGTAAATCTCCTCTGCACCTTTTCCAACGTTTCCACATCTTTCCTGTAATGAGGCGACCAGAACTGGACATAATACTCCAGACGTGGCCAAACCAGGCTTTTGGATAGCTGGAGCATAACTTCTTGAACTCAATCCCTCTATTAATGAAAGCTAACGCACCATACGCCTTCTTAACAACTCTATCCACCTGGGTGGCAGCTTTCAGGGAACTGTGGACATGAACCCCAAGATCCCTCTGCTCCTCCACACTGCCAAGAATCTTTCCGTTAACCCTGTATTCTGCTTTCAAGTTTGTCCTTCCAAAATGAATCACCTCACACTTTTCAGGGTTAAACTCCATCTGCCTCTTCTCAGCCCAGCTCTGCATCCTATCAATGTCCCTTTGTAACCTAGAACAGCCCTCCACACTATCCACAACTCCACCCACCTTCGTATCATCCGTGAACTTACTAATCCATCCTTCCACTCCTACATCCAAATCATTTACAAAAATCACAAATAGAAGAGGACCCAGAACAGATCCTTGTGGTACACCACTGGTAACTGAGCACCATGTTGAATATTTTCCGTCCATACCTCCCTTTGTCTTCTAAGGGTCAGCCAATTCTGAATCCAATCTGCCACATTTCCCCCTATCCCATGCCTCCTTACTTTCTGCATGAGCCTACCATGGGAACCTGAGCAAACGCCTTACTTAAATCCATGTATACCACATCCACTGCTCTACCTTCATCCACGTGTTTGGTCGCCTCTTCAAAGAATTCAATAAGGTTTGTGAGGCATAATCTACCCCTTACAAATCCATGCTGACTATCACAAATCAAACTATGCCTATCCTAGTGATCATAAATCCTATCTTTCAGAGCTCTTTCCAATAATTTGCCCACCTCTTAAGTAAGACTAACTGGCCTGTAATTTCCAGGGTTATCCCTATTCCCCTTCTTGAACAAGGGAATGACGTTTGCCACTCTCCAGTCTTCCGGCACTATACCCATGGACAGTGAGGATGAAAAGATCAATGCCGAAGGCCCTGCAATCTCTTCCCTTGCTTCCCGTAGAATCCTTGGATAAATCCCATCAGGCCCAGGGAACTTATCTATCTTCAAGTTCCTCAAAATTCCGAGTACATCTTCCTTACTAACATCCACCTCCTCCAGCCTACCAGCCTGTTTCACACTGTCCTCCCCGACAATGAGGTCCGTCTCAGTTGTGAATACCAAAGAAAAGTATTCATTAAGGACCTCTCCTATCTCTTTAGTCTCCGTACACAAATTCCCTTTACAATTCTTGATCGGCCCTACCTGTTCTCTGGTCATTCTCTCATTCCTCACGTACGTGTAATAAGCCTTGGGGTTTTCCTTTATCTTACCTGCCAAGGTTTTCTCATGCCCCCTTATAGCTCTCATAAGCCCTTTCTTCAGTTCCTTCCTGGCTAACTTGTATCCCTCTGGAGTCTTTTCCAATCCTTGTTTCCTAAACCTTGTATAAGCATCCTTCTTCCTCTTAACTAGTCGTTCGACCTCTCTTGAGAACCAAGGCTCCCTTACTCGACCGCATCTTCCCTGCCTGCTAGGGACAAACATATTGAGCACACGCAGTATGCATTCCTTAAACAATCTCCACATTTCTATAGTGCTCTTCCCTGAAAGCATCTGTTCCCATTTTATGTTACCCAGTTCTTGCCTAACAGAATTATAATTACCCTTCCCCAATTATAAACCTTACCCTGCTGTATCTACCTATCCTTTTCCATAACTATTGTAAAAGTAACAGAGTTATGATCGCTACCACCAAAATGCTCTCCTACCAACAAGTCTAACACTTGGCCCAGTTCATTGCTAAGCACCAAATCCAAAGTGGCCTCTCCTCGTGTTGGTCTATCTACATACTGTGTCAGGAATCCTTCCTGAATGCACTGGACAAAATCTGTTCCATCTAAACTATTACAACTAAAAAGTTTCCAAACAATATTTCGAAAGTTGAAGTCACCCATGACTACAACCCTGTGACTTCTGCACCTTTCCAGTATCTGCCGCCCACTTCTCTGCAACTATTAGGGGGTCTGTAAAAAAAAAACCCAACAAAGTGACTGCTCCCTTCTTGTTCCTGACCTCAAGCCAAACTGACTCTGTAGACATATCATTCTCCAACTGCCTTTCAGTAGCTGCTATACTAGCACTGACTAGCAATGCCACTCCCCCACCTCTTTTACCACCCTCCCTATTTCTTTTAAAGCATCTAATTTCCGGAACTTCCAACAACCATTCCTGTCCCTGAGTTACCCAAGTTTCTGTAATGGCCACAACATCGTAGTTCCAAGTACTGACCCATGCTCTAAGTTCATCCGCCTTATTTCTGATACTTCCAGCATTGAAGTATACACACTTCAAACCATCCCTGTGTCCACAATTTCGCTCCATCGGCCACATTTCTTTATTAACAACCTCACTCCCTGTTGTGTCTGTTGGAAGGCTGAATACCTCATCCTCTGAATTACAAATCTGGTTCCCCACCCCCTGCCAATCTAGTTTAAACCATCCCGTATAGCTTGAGCAAACCTCCCTCCCAGGATATTTGTGCCTTTCCGGTTCAGTGCAACTTGTCCTTACTGTACAGGTCCGACCTTCCCCAGAATGTGCTCCAATTATCCACATAATGGAAGTCCTCCCTCCTACACCAGCCCTGTAGCCACGTGTTTAGCTGCACTCTCTCCCTATTTCTTACCTCGTTATCATGTGGCACTGGTAGAAATCCAGAGATAACTACCCTTTTTTTCCTGGACTTCAGCTTCCAACCTTCCTCCCCGAACTCGTTTTTCACATTCTCAGTCCTTTTTCTCCCTATATCATTGGTACCGATGTGTACCATGACTGCTGGTTGCTCACCCTCCCCCTTAAAGATCTTGAAGACACGATCCGAGACATCACGGACCCTGGCACCCGGGAGGCAACATACCATCCGTTCATCTCGTTCGCTTTCACGGAACTGCTTGTCTGTGCCTTTAACTATTGAATCCCCCATTACAATTGCTGTCCTATTCTCCCCTCTTCCCTTCTGAGCCACAGAGCCAGACCCTGTACCAGAGACTCGGTCCTTGTGGCTTATCCCTGGTCGGTCGCCCCCCCCACCCCCCCCCCCCCCCCCCCCCCCCCCCCCCCCCACCGACCCCCACCCCCACCCCAGAATTATCCAAAACCGTATACTTATTGTTGAGGGGAATGACCACAGGGGATCCCTGCACTGACTGTTTCCTTCCCTTCCCTTTCCTTAACGTCACCCAACTGCCTTCGTTCTTAGGGGTAACTATGTCCCTGTAGCTCGTTTCTATCACCACCTCAGCCTCCCGAATGATCCTGTGTTCATCCAGCTCCAGCTCCAGTTCCAGTAATAATCAGTTGATATGAATTTGTACTTAGATCTTCATGATAAACCTCAAGCGCTGAACAGACAGAAGAAAACGAATGTTCCACACACTTTACGAACAGGAAATCGAAGTCAAGGTGGTGGATGCTGTGGATGGGAAGCAAGTACTGATCTTGAAGAAAATAACACATGATAATCCTGCATAGATTCTGTTTACCAATTGAAGTGTGAAATCCTTTTGCTTTTCTTCAGGATGTTGTTTGTTTTTTGGTAAAATGTTATTGAGTGGAGAACACTGGGGTAGAAGATTCTGATATCTGTCCCATACGACTGGACTCCTATCTCCCAACGTTTGGATGGATATTAATGTGCCAAAGCTGTGGGCTAGCCTTCCAATGATGCTGGTGGGCTGCGTGCTAAGAGTCAGAATTAAACTTTCCAAAACTAACTCATTCTAACCATGGGAAAATCAATCCCACCCCGACCCCTGTCCTAATTTTAAGGAATGAACTCTCCAGCGGGACTCTGTCTGAGTCCTCCGGGCAAGTATATGTGAGAGGGCTCTGTGCACATGTGGGCGGCCAGTGTGGGCAAGGTGGGCTGAGTGGCCTCCTCCTCCTGCTGCTGCTGCAGGGCACCTCAGTTGATTCCTGCCCAATTGAAAGGGAACAGCCAAACGAGGGACAAACATGGCATCGCAATCAGGAAGGGCATTAGCAAGGTACAGTTTGGTCACCTTGACTTAACACAGCGCCTCAAAATGGTGGCGCTGAAAATGACCCCCCTGCTCAATAGTAAACAGGTATTTGTGGTGATGAGGGGGGTGGGGGAGGGGGGTTGGGGGTTGGGGTTGGGTCGGGGGGGTGGGGGAGACTTCAAATTGGGATGGATGGCCCTCTGGGGCGCATGCCTGGTCCTGATTCCCTCCCCGTGGACATTAGGGTGCGCGCCCCCACCCTCCACGTGCTGCCAGGTCATAATGTGCTCGGCCCTCGTGACCAGAGAGACGTCGACCCCGTAGAATCGGCAGTTCCCAGAACGCGGGGGCCGCCCCGTGCAACAAGCAGGACATTTTGCAGAGCCGGGAGACTCATTTGGCTCCCTCGCCTCCCCCTCCACATCCCTCCAGCTCTGGAGCAGGTCGCATGTTCCTGCGGCACCCGACTCCCGACAAAGTCATTTCGAGGAAGGACAACCACTCGGGGAACGACCGTTGGAGGTTTCCAACTGTCTTCCCCACCCCCTCAGTACCTGTCACCATGGAGCCTGGACAATTCTGCCCTAAATCTCTCCAATGGTACGTAACAAAAAAAAAAAAATCAGTAGTAATTCTTCATCTTTTGTTTCCCTACTAATTTCAATCCCAGCACAGGGTCACGGTGCAAAGCGGGGAGGTAAAACAGGAATAACACAAATTTCTGAAGAAGGGTCCCGACCCGAAACGTCAATGTTCCTGCTTTTCTGATGCTGTCTGGCCTGCTGTGTCCCTCCAGCCCCAACACTGTGTTATCTCTGACTCCAGTATCGGCAGTTCTTTTTATCTCTGAGTGAGGTAAAACAGGAAAGTTCTGACCAGGAATTAAAAAGCAGCTTGTGACCAAAGAAGAATGCCGTTGGAATGATCATACGAGAGTTAAAACCGAGAAGGAGTCCATCGGGCCCATGCTAGCTCTCTGCAGGAGCAACCCATCTCATCCCACTCCCTATCAATATATCATAGAATGCCCTCTGTCGGTAAATTTTTCTTTCCTGTTTATTTGTTTTTCTTTTGAAAAACGGAGATTGAATCCCCATTGTCAGGCAATGTATTGCGGACCCTAACCACTGTGTTAAAACACTTCCTCAAATCACGAACAAAAACAAAGTTGCTGGAAAAGCTTGGCAGGTCTGGCAGCACTCTGAAGGCAAAAGAAGAGTTATCGTTTCGGGTCTGGTGACCCTTCCTCATATCGCCATTGTTTCTTTTGTCAATCTTTTAATACCAGACTCCTCTGGTCTTGACCCATCAACCAATGGGAACAGTATCTCCATTTCTGTTTCTCTCCATCTCGTCCACCCAGCCCCCTTCATGATTTTGAATGCCTCTGTCAAATCTCCTCTTAATTCTCTCAAGAAGGACAACCTCAGTTTCTCCACTCTATCCAACCCACTGACATTCTTCATTCCTGGAACCATTTTGCTGATTCTCCACCCCCTCCCCATTTCTCCTCCCCCGACCCCAAAACACTCACTATACACGTGCGCGCGCGCGCGCACATATACACACACACACACACACACACACAGTGCTCTTTCTAATGCCTTCACATCTTTTTTAAAGTGCAGTGCCCAGAACTAGAGACAACTCTTCTCTCGAGGCTGAAGTGTTGTTTAATACAGGTTCATCATAAGATTTCGAGTGTAAAATCTCCTCACGTTCTGTTTCTCTTTAGTGTTGATGAAAGGTCATCGCTTGAATCGTTAACTCTGTTTCTCTCCAGATGTCACCAGACAGCTCACTTTTTCTCACTGATTTTTGCTGTTATATTGGCACATCTTACATAGAACCATAATTTCAGAAATTAAATCCTTGTTTAGTTTTTATTTTGAATATTTTCCATAAAAAAGTGTTGCCCCTCTCCTTCCTTATGCCTCTTGTGCCATCTCTGATGAAGGTGTGGAGCTGCACTGCTCTGGTTATTCTGGTAGATTCAGTCCCACAATGATCTGCTGTATATCCAGGGTAACCCACCATAGAAAGAAACAGTTGATCGATTTGAGGCATGGTGCTTCCCTTTCATATTTGCATTAAGTTATACAGAAGAGGAATGGACCTGTTTATGGAAGCTTCCTTTTGATGCATGCATAAGTAAA
>NW_025979092.1:0-6236 GCF_021869965.1 Rhincodon typus | reverse complement strand
TATGTCCAGTTTTTAGGGTACCTCTATTTACTAAGAAAATTTGGGCATTTGAGAGAGTGTAGAAAAGATTTCGGGAGAAATGGCTCCAGTGATGATGAACTTCATTTTATGTCAACACATTGGAGAAGCTAAGGCTGAGAGGAGATTTGATGGAGATGTTTAATTTGAAAAGTCTGGACAGAGCAGAGTGGAATTGATATATTTAGGCCATTGTTCAAAATTGACTTTCTGACCTTTTTTTTAAAAAAAAAAAAGATACACAGAACTAACCAAATCCAAAATATTGTGCTGATTATATGTCTCATTATGTGTGTTGACTCCCATGTTGTATGTGGGCCCACGATACCTAATAATTTATGATCCCTAACTTCACCTGATATTAAGGATTAATGTTGTTCATTTTTATGTTTATTGGTATATACACATTAAGTAGCATAAATTTAGTTTATTATTTGAAAATTCCAAACAGGCTTATTTAACACTAAGACAAGAACTTGCAGTTACAGTACAGTCATTTGTGTATGTATCCTCTTCCAAGCATGCTGTTTCTTTTACTGCTTGTGACAGCTGGTCATGTGATTCCATCTTGGTAATTGGCTTATTAGCATATCTTAGTCTTTAAAGCAATAAAGCTGTTCCACGAATGGATATTTATTTTCTATTTTTATTGGTTTGCTGCACTCTACTAGAACATTTTCTGGTACAGCCAAGTTTTCAGTGAATTTTGGTTTGCTCTGTGTGCTGTAGATACCAAGATTGTAGTTGCTGGATCCTATTCCATTGACTCGTTATAAATCATGTTCCTGGTTTGTGAATTCCCTAGCTATGACAGTTTCCAGGAATGCATTTCCTGTGAATAGTAGGACTTTGGGTATGGTTTGGCTTTCAAAGTGTATTTTGCTCATTCTCAGTCAGGGGTATGAATCTTCAGGAGTCATTTTTAATCTTCAAACTCATGTCTGCTATCAAGAAAACTCCTCCCTTTCTCCCAACCACTGTTAACAAAATATTTGTAAGCTCTTGCTGAATGATATTATCTTTTGAATTAGTGATGGAATACTCTCGTTACTTGCAGTGGTGGCATAGTGGTAATGTCACTGGACAGGCAATCCAGAAATCCAGGCCAATGTTCAGGTGATATAGGTTGGAATCCCATCATGGCAGATGGTGAAATTTGAATGAAATAAAATCTGGAATAAAGAGCTGACCTAATGGCAACTGTGTAACCACTGTTAAGGGTCATTAAAATCCATCCAGTTCACTCACTTCCTTTTTTTTAAGGTAGGAAATTACTATTTGAAAGCTTGGGGTCTAAGGTGGTGGATAAATGGAATTTGATTTTCTGTTGTATGAAGGTCTGATTTTTTTCTTTAAGGCCAGGCAATAATTTTGAACAGTGATCAAAAGACAGCATTTTCAACAAAACATATGACTTTAGCTAAATGACCAACAAGCCCCCTGGGGAGATAATTGTGAAAGTATTTGCTAACTGGAGTTTTGCAACCTCGAGCCAGAGTTGGTGGGGTGCAGATGTGTTGTGTGAGAACAGATTCATTTGGAGAGGTAATGCCTACAATAGGGGGAGGTGCAGTTAGTTTAAAGGGCACCAAAACAGTCAAGACCAAAGGGGAGAAGCCTTGAGTTGCTAATAAAACTGTAGAAGCAGTAGGCTATGGACATGCCCAAGAGGAAGATATTTGAACAGGCTGGGATCGTAACAAAAGGGGGGAACAAAGCCTTTTTGCTTCAGATTGTAAAATATTTAGTGAATTAATTCCATGCATACTTGGCTTGTGTAAAGATTACATCTTTCTATTTTTTTTATTTTTGGACTGTGTTCTCAAAGAAAGAAGAATATTGCTCTTAAACAAAAGAGACTATTAAGATGTGGCTGCAGTTTTTAAAAATTGGGTTTGCCAGAGCACACTGAGGGTTGTATGCCATGTTAGTTTCCCCAGAACACCAGAGACCAAAAAGCAGGCACCATGGAGCTGACGGGTTCTGAACAAAAGGAAATCTGCTTGGCAATAATGTTTTGAGTGACTCCTTACCAGGTGACCATAGTGCTTGTGGGGCTAGTGCAGCAGAGAACAACCTAGCCTGCAAAAGAGGGGTGCGTGTGTGCGCATGCACCGCGCGCTGTCTTGTTATTCACATTTCCTAATTGCCATTAGTTAAAGATCATTTTTGTTGTAATAAACAGTTATTTTCTTGAAGTGCAGAAACCTGGTGAGTGTTTTCATTTTACCCTGAGTCGTCAGTCAGGTAAATTGGGAACTTTGGATAGGTAGTTTGACTGACTAAATCTTTTCACAATTATGGTGACTCCAGGAATAGTGAGGCTTGACTTGCAGTGCATGTTGTCTTGAAAACTGCATTGTAAAACAAGAATAATGAAAACTTTCTTTCACGTACCACATTGTGGTGAGTGTAGAAGATTTCTAAATGTGTGCAATTCAGGAGTGGGTTAGAACAGTCTAGCATATCCTCAACTGATCCCTTTTCAGAAAGTGAGTGAATTTCTGTTTTCCATCACCACTTCTATCCAATGAGATACCTGTTCTCTTGCAGAAGTGAGATGGATAATTGTTTTAATATTAAAAAAATAATTTTGTGTTAAGTCTTTGAGACTGGGGTTAGTTTCAGCCAGGAAGAAAGTTCCTTGATTTTTGTGATCAGTACTGACCCAAATTTAAATTTAATGCACATCTCATGAAAGTGCTTTATAGAATTCCAATGTATCAATACCTTGTTTCATTCTTAAATGTAAATTTCTTCAAAAACCATGTCAGTGATACAGGTGCCCCAGTATGTAGCAGATGTTGGCTTTAGTACCTATTGGACTGTAATCCAACACAAGATCAAGTTTTTAACATGTTTCTGCTTGCAGTTTGAAGAGTTTTTATTTAAACTTTTTTGCTATTTGGAAATGCACTAAATACAGCTGTATATTTGAAGGAGCTGGAGCAAAATGAATTCACACAATTTTATCAACATTGTTTGATTCATTTGGAAATGTTCAAGGGCACAAGAGAAATCTGGCACTTGTTATAACATTGAAATGTTAACATTTGGAAATTTCTAATTGACAAGTTGGTATAAACTGTTCCGATCTTCAAATTTAAAACAGACGACAAAAAGGTGCCTTTCACATTAATAGGAAAGAATGTTAGTGTCCAGTACAGTAGCACACCTTTTTGTAATGAACTACATTCTAATGAGCAGTTTAATTAAAATAAAAACAGAAAATATTGGAGACACTCAGGTCAGGCACCAACTACAGAACGAGAACCAAAGTTAATATTTAGCCAGGAAGAAAGTTCCTTTTGAATTTGTGATCAGTACTGACCCAAATTTAACATGATTTGGCTGCCTTACTAAATATAATTTGAATGGCATATTAAATCCAAACCTGCAGTTCTATTCCGCAGACGACATGTCCATCCTGGGCCTCCTGCAGTGCCACAACGATGCCACCCGAAGGGTGCAGGAACAGCAACTCCTATTCCACTTGGGAACCCTGCAGCCCAATGGTATCAATGTGGATTTCACAAGCTTCAAAATCTCCCCTCTCCCTACCGCATCCCAAAACCAGCCCAGCTCGTCCCCGCCTCCCTAACCTGTTCTTCCTCCCACCTATCCCCTCCTCCCACCTCAAGCTGCACCCCCATTTCCTACCTACTAACGTCATCCCGCCCCCTTGACCTGTCCGTCCTCCCTGGACTGACCTATCTCCTCCCTACCTCCCCACCTGCACTCACCCTTACTGGCTCCACCCCTGCCTCTTTGACTTGTCTGTCTCCTCTCCACCCATCTTCTATCTGCCTCCCCCTCTCTCCCTATTTATTTCAGAACCCCCTTCCCCTCCCCCATTTCTGATGAAGAGTCTAGGCCCGAAACGTCGGCCTTCCTGCTGCTTGGCCTGCTGTGTTCGTCCAGCTCTACACCTTGTTATCTCAGCTTTATTAAATGTCTTGTATAATATGAGTGTGTTTTTGTCAGCTTCTGCTCTGTACTTTTTTGTGTTTTTAGATTGCAGGTGCTTGCTTTGTTTTGAATTGCTCCACTACAGATAATGTAATACAATAGCTGGGAACAAGCATGTAGACCTGATGAGTTTTTTTTCATGTACCAAATCCTCCAAATAATGAAGTCTGTTTTCTGTTATGGATTCTGTCTTAAAGTCCAATGGATTTTCCAAGGCTTTGTGGAGATTGGTGTGATTTGAAAGTGTGTTGCAAACTAACAGCTCACTAGTAAACTGGAATAACCTAGATTCCTTTTTTGTAAAAAAAAAAAAAAAATCTCCTATTTGTCTTCCATCTCCTCCTCAAATCTGATAAAGTATGTTGAGATCTGGAATCATGGGCAAAACATTGCAATGATGCTGCATCATCCTGATAGATGTGCATATATCCCAATACTTGCGCTGGTTCCAATGGAGTGTACAGTAAACAAAATTTAATACAACAAACCTATGTTTAGGACCTTCTGGGCATCTTCCAGCCTCTGGTTATAGGTGCAGGATCGCCCTCCTCCAATTCTTTCTATCTCTATAGTCTAGAAATATTCCTTACCTCTTAGCATGCTAACAATTCAAAATGAGATCTAAACATCACGAAATCAAGGCAGAAAGGCAAAAAACTGGAAATGCTTAGCATGTCAGACAGCATTTATGGAAAGAGAAATGGTGACCTTTCATTTGTCTGGAACACTAACTTTTGGTTCTCGTTCTGTAGTTGGTGCCTGACCATTAAATGTGAAAGGCACCTTTTTGTAGTCTGTTTTAAATTGGAAGTTCGGAATAGTTTATACCAACTTGCCAATTAGAAAATTTCATGTAAGCTTTTTCTATGTAGTTGGTTATGACTTTATCTGTACAAAAATCATTTTATTACTTGCAATATTACAGGAAGTTCAAAAGCTTAAGAGACTATGAATTACATAAAATATTCAAGACAAAACCTAAATGTCTGGAAGAGGATTTCTGGCAGTCATCCAGATTTTGGGGTGCAACTGAAGAAGAAACTGCTTACATCTAAGTCCTTCAAATGGATTACCGCATTGTAGTACTGTACGTTGCCAGTAAGGCAGCCTTCATAGATTGATGCAAATAAACAGAGAGGCTTAAGAGATGCATGCAGTTATGATGCTACTTATATTATTTTGTATCTTCTCCCAGGCAATCTGACATCAGGAACTCATTGTACATGGATGTAGTACAAATTGCCACTCTGGAGCTAATTATATTTTGAACTGTATTTATGCTAAAAATTTAGGATTAGTTGAAGTGCAGTTAGCACCTAACCTGACCCTCTAGAGTGAAGTGAAACACTCCTAGTGAATATCATCATTTTGCTGTGCAGTTAAATCTTTTTTCTGCACTCTGGCTGCATTTAAGCAATCTGATAATTTAGCAACAGTGGAGTCATTTGAGAAAGGTGGTAGTGCAGGGTGTCCTCCATGTGTATGTGAAAAAAATCACCCATGTTTTCAGACGATGTTGCCATGGAGCAACATGTACAAAATATTTTCTGAAAGTAGTCTTTTTAGGAATTCAAATCGAAGTATCAGCCTTCCTTGGCAAACATGTCATATGTTTATCTGTATTCTTCTGTGCTGGGTATACAAAAATATTTGGTTCTTTGCATCTCTTGTAATAAAAACTTAATGCCCTCCTAGAATTCTGAAGAAAATGGTGCTTTTTTTAATTTGCAGATGACTTAACTGAAAACTACAAAGGGAATTTGGTGGCCCAGGATTGAATAACCCAACTATTAAGCAGCCAGCATTAATGCATTGATGGGATAAACTGATTATTCTGATTGATTATAAAAGTTTATCATTGGAGTCATTTTCAAAAATTTAAGCTTCTGATTTTGTTTTAAGAGTTTGTGAATACCAGATCTGGTAACATTTGATGAATTTCAGTGAAGCAAATATTAATAGAATCAACGATGTTTAATGTTAAAGGGTTTCAAGTGTACCTGCCTCACTGTGGCTCCAGTCCAACATATTCTGCTTAGTTTCTGGGAAGTGACTGATTTCCCGGAGAGATCTTATTTTAAACCTACAGTCCTTCTGTAATTAAGTCCATATTTAGCTGGTACCTCTATTGTATCATACCTAAGTAATCAATAAGGCCTGTTTGTCTGTAAATGAGCTGCATCAAGATGGGGAAGGATACTGACAAGTATTTAGAGTACAGTGCTTGATTGAAATAATAGTGAGGGAAC
>NW_025979091.1:0-6236 GCF_021869965.1 Rhincodon typus | reverse complement strand
TCTTCAGAAAATGAAGAAGGGTCTAGGCCCGAAACGTCAGCCTTCCTGCTCCTTTGATGCTGCTAGGCCTGCTGTGTTCATCCAGCTCTACACCTTGTTATGTCTGAAGTAAGTCTGTTATTGTTACAGGCCTGGCTTGCTTGAAGATTGCCCTTTCTGAGGTTAAGCTGTTGAAGTCTAGATTCAGCAACTGTGATGGCTTCCGTGGTTAAACAGCTGGTGGCTTTGCCCACAGGTGGACTGAGCAACACGGAATCTGGGAAGAAGTGAAGATAGCAGTATAGTATCATAGAAAGTTGGAGCAGGAGTAGGCCATTTGGCCCTTTGATTGGCGAAGCAAGCTCTATTTGATTATGACTCATCCTCTATCTCAATGCTGATTCACCCTTGCCCCTTTAATGCCTTTATTATCCAAATTTATCAATCTCTTTCTTGAATATATCCAGTGATGTTGCGTCCACAGACCTCTGTGGTCGAGAATTATACAGTTTCACTATCCTTAGAATGAAGAAATATTAACTCATCTCAGTCTTTATCGGCCTAACCCATATCCTCAGATCCGGTCCCCTGGTTCTGGACTCCCCAGCCAGGGGAAACCTCCTCCCTGCGTCTAGTCTGTCCAGCCCTGATGGAATTTTATACATTTCACTCTCATCTTTCTGAGTTCCAGTGAGTGAAGGCCAAGTTGAACCAAACACTTCTCCTCATACAGTCCTGCCATCCCCAGTAACAGCTCAGTGAAGCACTGTTACACCGTGGCAGGTATATCCTTTCTTGTAGAGAGACCGAACTGCATCCAATACTCTAGGTGTGGTCTCACCAAGGCCCTGTATAACCACAGTAAGACATCCCTACTACTGATCTCAAATCCTCTTGCAATGAAGACCAATCATACCATTTATCTTCCAAATTGCTTGCTGCACCTGCCTGTCTACTTTCATTGACTGATGTATAAGAGCACACGTTGCAACATAAATAATATTCTTCCTCCCTGTTTTTCACACCAAAGTGTATAATGTCACATCAAGCCACATTGTACTGCATCTGACATGTGTTTTCCCACTGACGCAACTTGTTTAAATCACTTTGAAGCCTCTTTGCATCCTCCTTTTTCTGTATTTATGGCACTCCATGTTATGGCCTGTGAAATAACTGCACAGAGGCCGGTATCCTGTCTCCAAGTCACCCCTTTATTTACATGTGCACAGTAGATGGGCTATGACCAGCCAGCTCAGAGCCTGTCGCTAGTCTGAGGAGACTCTTGGAATCTCCTGTTTATATCTGTCAGCCAGGGTTCCCTGATTGGCCCAGGTTTACAGCCCCTGTCAAGGATCTCATAGTCAATGAGATCCGCCTGACCCTGGTTCCAGTCACTATAGCCTGGTGCAGGTATAAATTGGTACAGTGCAGCTGCCTTTAGCCAGACACCCTTCCTCAGTCTGATTTTCTGAAGAAGAGTCTAGGCCCGAAACGTCAGCCTTCCTGCTCCTCTGATTCTGCTTGGCCTGCTGTGTTCATCCAGCTCTACACCTTGTTATCTCACCCTTCCTCAGTCTCCTGATTTTGACTGTTCATCATGGAATTCTGATCAGAATGGAATCTCGCAGCCTGTATTACACGGATCAAAACTTAACATTGCTGCTATCCCAGAACTGTCACACCATATTTTCATTTAGTTGACAGAGCCATCTTTTAGCTGAGGTAATTAACTTCTAACTATCTCATCCATTTGCTTCGATGATTCTCCTTCAGGTTGTGGTGAGCTGGGAATAGCTATTCGCTCTTCCCAGGGAAACCCGTGTCAGCAACTTTCCCTGTTGATCCTTGGAAATGTTCGTTGAATTTCAAAAAGCCCTCTTATAATCTCTTCCTGAGACAGTCTACCCCCACACCAGCTCAATACAGGAGTGTAGTCATGTGAATTCGAAAGCCATTTTGTAGGAATGGGTGGCCATTTTGAAGACCGATTAGACCTCTTTACAAAATGCATGATATGGTGATTACCCAGTCATGGCACAATGCAGATACAGGCTATCTAAAGGTACCCCTGAAACCGTAGGATCTCCTGGAAACAACCATGGAAGAACTCTTTAGTACAGCAAAGGTAGTCATGGAGAATTGGGAATTCGGGATTATTGGTGACCAACTTCGTATTGACCAGGAATGCAGGAAGGAAAGTGATCCGATTGGATTCTGTATGAAATGATCTTCTGACAGATACCAAAGTTTAAAGCTACTCTGTTTTTGTTTGTTTTTCCTGTAGGGGGATCGTTGGCCGTACTGGGAACCTATCTTCTGGTGACCTTTGCCATTAATGTCCAGCAAGAAATCACAGCCCTTAAAATTAATCTATTCATCATCAGTTGGCCATTTCTAGTTTATTTGGTAAGAGAATCTGAAATAAGTTGTATGTGAATTGGCTTTCTAGGTCTCCCATTGGAGTTCCCCCTCCCAGACTGTTCCCACCAGCCCTAGGAACAGGATTGGATCAATGGTGCTAGATACAACATTCAGTTAGGTCCTGGCCCATCTTGTTGTGATCTCAACCCCACTTTCCTGTCTACCCCCGACTTCCAAATCTACTAAATATCTATCTTGCTCAGCCTTGAATAAATATCACTGACACAGCCTCCCATGTTCTGTGTGGAAGAGAATTGTACCAATTAAGATTCTCCTCAAAACAAAACAGAAAGTTCATTCTACTCCTCAAGCCTGTTCTGCCATTCAGTGGGATTATGGCTACTCTATATGTTAACTCTAGTTACTTTCTGTGGTTCCATGCTCTCTAATACCCTTAACTAATAAAAGTATATCAGCATTAGCATTGATATTGTTTCAGTTTGATCTGCAGCTTCTGAAACTTTTGAGGAGAAGGATTCTAGATTTCTACTAGCCTTGGAGTAAAGATGTGCTTCCCTATATCACCCCAAACAAGCTACTATACCGCTTATAGTCCTTGCTCCAGACTTCAGTGGGAAAGTAGCATAGTCACAATGGAACCAATAGATTCAGAGACTCATGTTTCTGCACTAGGGACCATGGTTCATATCCTGCCACAGCTGCTGGTGAAATTTCAGTTCATCTGAAAGCGAGTCTCAGTAATCACTATGAAACTACTCTCAATTTTCATAGAACCCATCTGGTTCACTAATATCAGTCTTGGAAGGAAATTGGAGCTCCTTGGCCAGGCCTGTTATGTCGCTCCAAATCCACAGCAATGTGATTGACTCCTAACTGCAATGACCCTCACAAGCCACTCAGTTAGACAGCAATTTGGAATGGGCTAAAATTGCTGGCTTAGATAAGGAAACATGCGTCCCATAAAAGCAACTTTCCAAAGATCCTCAGACAGCACCTTCTAAACTCATGACCGCTTCCATTTGGAAGAACAGGGGCAGCGGATACATGGGAACACCACCTCCTGCAAGTTCCCCTCCAAGCCACTCATCATCCTGACTTGGAAACATATCACCGTTCCTTCAGTGTCGCTGAGTCACAACCCTGGAATTCCCTCCCTAAGGGCATTGTGGTTCTACCTACAGCACATGGACTGCAGCAGTTCAAGAAGGCAGCTCACCCCCACCTTCTCAAGGGCAACTAGGGATGGGCACCAAATGCTAGAGCAGCCAACAATGCCTATATTCCAGCTCTCTATTTGTAGCTAGCTGACAATGAACCCTGCTGTTAGTGCTTTCTCACCCCTCGGGAGCTGAGTTTCTTTCACATTCACATTTTGCATTGGAAATAATTTTTGGTCAGGAACTGGAATTTTGGCAAATCTTTCTGCAAAAACTGACCGGACGTGAGTGGGAACAAAATGATTTCAGCATCAAGTGATAGACTGCTACAGCGGGGAAATGTGATGCTATCAACGAATTGCAGTGTCACATTGTCAGTGTCGGGAGATGACACAATGGCAACAAGTTGGGCCATAACACTTGTCTGCCTGGTGCTGATCATCAAACCAAGCTCTTTAATTATGAGAGAGTCTGTCCATTTGTTGCTGAGGGTGTTCCTCATTGTGGAATGTCAGCGCAGCATCGTCAGTGTACACTAACTCTCTGATAAGGAATTGGCACAATTTAGATATCAGGCAGGTGGGACTGAGCAGCTTTCGGTTAGCTGTGAATGTGCAGCGTGCCAGGGTTGTGTGCTTTGGTCTTTGGTAGATCAAATGCATTACAGGTTCCAAACCACAGGGAGTTCTGCAGCTTTTCATGTTTGTTCCAATGTGACACAGGATGACTCCATTTACAAAATAATTACATGGAGTTTCCAGCACAGAAACAGGCCTTTGTTGTTTCTTTATGCTCCACAGGAACATCCTTCCCCTTATTTACATCATCCCAACCTACAGACATATCTGTCTGTTTCCTTTCTTCCTCATTAATGCCCATGGATTTCTTTTTACTTTGAAATTGATTCACAGTCATTGTCGATGTCAGCATCAGTACAAAGTGAAAGAAAGTGTGAGAGAACACAGAACACTCGCACTGGGAGTGCAAGGAGGGGGGAGTCCTTCATAGTAACCTCAGTGCAGGAATTGAACCCACTTGTTAGTATCACTCGGTATCACAAATCAGCTTTCCAAGGTAACCAACCCCTTTCCCAAGGAATGTGCAAAATCTTGAAGCAAAATAATGAGGGAATGGCTGAAATGGCCAACCAGTCTTTCTATTTATTTAAATATATTAATCCATGAGGTGTAGGTTTTGATGGAAACAGCACCATTTATTGCCTGTGGATGCAATGGTGAACGTGAGCTGCCTTCTTGAACCGCTGCAGTCCATGTGCTGTGGGTAGATCCACAATGCCCTTAGGGAGGGAATTCAAGGATTTTGACCCAGCAACACTGAAGGTATGGCGATATATTTCCAAATCAGGATAGTGAGGGGCTCAGAGGGGAACTTGCAGAGGGGTGGTGTTCCCATGGATCTGCTGTCCCCGTGCTTCTAGATGGAAGTGGTCATGGGTTCGGAAGGTGCCTGAGTTAGTTACAGCTGTGCGTCTTGTAAATGGTACACGTTGCTGCGACTGTGCAATGGTGGTGAAGAGAATCAATGTGGAAAGTGGTGGATCAGGTGGTCATCAAGTGGGTTCATTCTACCGAGTGAAATTTGAGAACTGCAGCCGTGACCATTCATTTGGTGGTTGGTGAAGTGAATGTGTGTTAGGAGAATCTCTGTCAGACCATTTACCTTTATTACAAGCCTTATTGCTCTAAAGGTTTAACCGATGGGTAGTTCAGGTGCAGGATATGGCCTGGCAAAATATTCTTGCATTTTTACAGAAAGCAAGTTCTCTGCATTGGATATGGAATTTTGGCTGCACAGCATAAAACTGCATCTTGTTTTTGCTTCTCTACAGGCTTTGGAATTTATATTGTTCGTTATTTTGCTGTATCTCTACAAGAAAAGAGGCATGAACCACATAGTGATTCTACTGCTGATGTCTTCGATACTTGGTAAGAGCTGCCATTGAGCGGGGAATAGCTGTAGTTTTCATTTCTGTCATTCTTAACGTGGGGGAGAATATGTCTTAATGGCAGCAAATCCTTTCCTGCCTGCATCTCAGGTCTCTGTGAGCTGCAGGCAGTAACTAAGGAAATGAGGAACCTGTTGTGAAGGTGCGACAAACCTCAGAAGAAGTGCAGTTGCAACAGAATCACTAAGTTGCTGCTGCCTATGTGAAGGTATACAGTTACCTCCTCCTCAGAGTGATTACTACAATTTGCCGTACAGGTAGTTGATGCTGATTTAAAGCACCACTTTGTTAAGCCATCCTACAAGCTTCGTTTAAGTATCTTTTCTTTTTGTTTCTTTATGTTAATCCACATAAGCCATGCAGAAAGGAAGAGAGTTTGCTCATGTCTTATATTGTCATATATCATCACAGGATGTGCCAAAGTGCATGATGGAGGACTTTTTTTTGTGTTTGATTTGCAGCCATTGTTGTAGAAAATGTAGAAGCCAATGTGTGCACATCAAGTCCCCACAAACCGCAACGTGGTAATGACCAGATCATCTGCTTTTTTTGTGATTGGAGGATAAATATTGGTCGGGAGATGGTGGCTGTTGAATCTTTGACATCCACTATCTCGTCTGACAGTGCGATGTCCCTCAGCACTGAGCTGGAATGTCAGCCCAAATCTACTGTTAGCACCCTTGGGTGACAGCCCATGTGAATCTTGCACCTTAACAACATAGCCATAATACCAGGTACAGAAGAGGGTGCTT
>NW_025979090.1:0-6237 GCF_021869965.1 Rhincodon typus | reverse complement strand
GTCAGCTTTCCTGCTCCTCTGATGCTGCTTGGCCTGCTGTGTTCATCCAGCTCTACACCTTGTTATCTCAGATTCTCCAGCATCTGCAGTTCCTACTATTCTCAGAACATTATCTGGGTCTCTGGATTAAAAGTCCAGCAATAATACCACTAGGCCGTCTCTTTCCCCTTAGGGAGAGTGCTGACAAGATTCATGAGAATGGTTTCAGGAATGAGGAACTTCATTTCCATGGATAGAGTACAGAAGCTGGGACTGTTCCTACAGCGAGTTGAGAACAGATTCAATACAGGTGTTCAAAATCACAAGGATCTGGATGGAGTAGGTAGTAACCATTCCTTTTGGGGATAGGGTAGAGAACCAGAGGGCACCATCCTGAGGCAAATGGTAAAAGAAGCAACAGGTAGATGAAGAAACCTTTTATAATGTAGTGAGTGTTTATGATCTGAAGTGCTCTCCCTGAGAGTGTGATGGATACAGGTTCAACTGTGTCTCCCAAAAGGGTAATTATCTGAAGAGAAAAATAAAGCTGGGCTACAGGAAAAAGATGTAAAGTGGAAATAAAAGATTTGTTCTTGCAAAGATTCAGCATGGAAATAATAGGCCAAATGGCCTCCTGTGTCGTAACCATGCTGTGATAAGATGCTACAATATCTTGCAGCATCTTTCACACATTCAGGATGTTCCATTGGGCTCTACAGCCAGTGAAGAATATTTGAAATGTAGTCACTGTTGTAATGTAGGAAGCACAGCAGTCAATTTGCACATAGCAAATGCCCACATGCAGCAATGGGATAATGACCAGATGATCCACTTTAGTGATGTTGATTGAGGGATAAATATCGACCAGGATACCAGGGAGAAGTCCCTTAGTCTTCTTGAAAACAGTGCTACAGGATCCTTTAGAGCACAGACATGAAATCAGTTTAGCATTTCATCTGAAAGTTGGCACCTTGGACAGTGCAGCACTCCTTCAGTACTGCAATGGAGTGTCAGCCCCGATTAGGTGCTCAAATACGGGATTGGCACTCAAACCCACAAGATCTCATGGCACCAGAGACAAGCATACCACCGCAAGGATAAGAAATTTGTGACCCAGTGATGGGTGTCCCGATTTCTGGACTAAGAGCAGCGGGTTCAAGTCCTACCTTGGGACCTGATGGCCACAACAGATAATGTCATAATGCCGCCAAACAGACTGACTGACCGTCTGCAAATTCTGCAGGTACATCGATGGCAGGCAGTAAGAGCAGGAGAGCTTCCTGCTCAGTTAGAACCATGTGGTAGATGCAGTGTAACAGATTTCATCCCCACCCCCAACTTTAAGAGACTGTACGTGCAGGTTCTTTTCATGAACAAGAGACTTGGGGGGGAACTTGTGCATGCAACCCAGAAAGCTAGCACACAGGGGCAGCAGGGAATCAGGAAGGGTAATGGAATGTTGGCCCTTATTTCAAGGCGGTTGGTGTATTAGAGTAGAGAAGTCTTCCTGCAACTATACAAGTTCTGATGAGACCATATCTGGAGCTTTTTTAACAGTTTTGGTCCCCTTATTTAAGGAAAGATAATATTTCTTTGAAGGCAGTTCAAAGAAGGTTCATTAGGCTGATCCCTAGAATGGAGAGATGGTCTTATGAGCAAAGGTTAAACAGGTTGTGAATCTACTCATTGGAAATTAGAAGAAAGAGAGGTGAACTCACTGAGACAGATATGATTCTTAAGGGTTTTTGACAGGGTAAATGCTGAGTGGATGATCCCTCTCACAGGAGAGCCTAGGACCAGACAGGATAGACTCAGAATAAAGGGGCACCAATTTAAGACTGAGAAGAGGAGGAATTTCTTCTCTCAGAGGGGTGAGTGTCTTTAGAACTCCCTGCCACAGAGAGCTGTGGGGGCAGAGTCCGTGAGTATATTTAAACCTGAGATAGGTAGATAGAGAGAGAGAGAGAAAGAGAGATCAAGGGAGATAGACAGAAGATTGTTGAACAGTCGGGGAATCAAGGATTATGGGGAAAAGGCAGGAAAGTAAACGTGAAGAATGTTGGATCAGCCATGATCCTATTGAATGGTGGAACAGGCTCGAGGAGCTGAATGGCCAAATCCTGTTCCTATTTCTTATGACTGCACATACCCTAACAGCAACACAGCAAAGACAATTATTCCCCAACAAAGACAGAAATAGCTGTACTTCAATTCTGAAGGGTCACTGGACCCGACACGTAGACTCTGCTTTCTCTCCACTGATGCTGCCAGACCGGCTGAGTTTCTCCAGCTATTTCTGTTTTTGTTTCAGATTTCCAGCATCTGCAGTTTTTTGTTTCAATCATTCCTCAATACTGGCAAGAGAGAGAAAGCTTTGCTACGTATTTAATCCTGCCATAGCGTGGGAGCTGATGGTCATTAAACATCTTGAAGGGGAAGTCACGGCAAGTCCTTAGCTGCACTGGGGTCATCCGAGTAGGATTCAAAAAAAAAATTTCCTTAAAATGTAAGCAGTGATTTCTTCAGTGTTAATAATTAACACTAGAAGGGTCAAGCATAGCAGGAATTTGGAGCACAGTCTGGCTGAACTGCGGTACTGCTGGAATTCAGTGGAATCAGTCAGGGTCAATGTATTTAATTAAGGGGAGTAGCCAGTACTGATATACTGGTATCTACATACCCAGAGGCAACTCTTTTCCATTCAATATTTCTTTTCAACATCGTCCATATGTTTTAAATTTAATAGTACTACGAATAAGTTAAGCGTGTTCTACTAAAATGGTTTAATCTGCTCCATTGGACAAGTTGAGTTTCTTTCAAACAAAAAACTACTTTGAATTTACTCCCATCTCAGTGGGTAGAGTCTTATCTACGCCAAAAGGATCAGCCCTTGGTCCTCAACTATTACTGTCTATATTAGTGACTTGGAGGAGAGGCAGAGTGTAATGTATCCAAATTTGTTGATATTACGTAATTGAATTGAATTAAATAAGCTTTATTGTCACATGTACTTAATTGAATACAGTGAAAAGTTTACAAGTTGCCACTTATGGGGAGAAGGCACGTTATGATGAGGACATAGGAATCTGCAAGGGGACAAAGATAGGCTGAATAAGTGGACAAAACATGGCAGATTGAAGTTAAATTTAATAAAGTGTGAGGTCTTGCATTTTGATCGTAAGAATCAAAAGACAGATTACTACTTGAGTGGAGAAAGATTCTCCAAAATAATGCAGTGCAGAAGGTCCTGGGTGTTCTTGTGCGTTAAACACAAACAGTTAGCATGCAGGTGAAGCAAGTAATTAAGAAGGCAAAGGGAATTACGGCCTTTATTGTTAGGGGGGTTTAAGGAGTTTTAAAAATGGGGACGTCTCATTATGAGTGTACATGGTATTGGTGAGGCTGCAACTGGAGTACTGTGCACAGTTTTGGTCCCATACTTTAAAAGGTCATACTGGTGTTGGAGGCAGTTCATAAGAGATTCACTGGGCTGATTTCTGGACTGAAGGGGCTGACCTATCAAGAACAGCAGTGGTTAGCACTGCTGCCTCAATGAGACCTGGGTTCGATTCCAGCCTCGAGCGACTGTCTGTGTGGACTTTGCACATTCTCCCTGTGTCTGTGCGGGTTTGCTCCGGTTTCCTCCCACAGTCCAAAGATGTGCAGGTTAGGTGGATTGGCCATGGGAAATGCAAGGATAGGGTAGGAGGTGTAGATCTGGGTAGGATGCTCTTTTGAGGGTCAGTGTGGACTTGATGGGTGGAATGGCCTGCTTCCACATGGTAGGGATTTTATAATTCTAAGTTCTAAGTATAGTGGGGGCTGGTGAAGCCTGGAGCGTAACTGTAGAGGCAGGGAAGGAAAAGTTGGACTCTCTTTAAGCTATTTTTCTTTATTTTTCAACTTTGTTTTAAGTTAATGAGAATGGTGCCGATTCATGGTGACAATATAGACTTTTCATTGTATTTATATTAAAAACATATGGCAAAAAAAATTCAAATCAATTCAAGTTAGGCCTGTATTCATCGGAATTTAGAAAAATAAGAGGTGATCTTATTGAAACATACAAAACTTGAAGGGGCTTGACAGGGCAGCTATTAAGATGTTTCCATTAGTAGGAGAGATTCGAACTAATGCATATAGCCACAGAATAAGGAGACAATCATTTAAAACTGAGATACAAAGGAATTTCTTCTCCTAGAGAATAGTTTTATCTATACTCCAGAGACTTGTGGAGGCTAGATCACTCTAAGTATTGAAGGAAGGTAGGTAGATTTTTAAAATATTATGGAATTGAGAGTTATGAGGAGCTGGATCAAAAGAAGAGTTGAGACCTCTGGCAGACTCAGACATGATCTTATAGAAGGGTAGGTTTCAGGGTCTGAATGGCCTACTTTAGACCCTGTTTCTTATCTGTGACGGAATAGGTGTAGAATGTGTTGCCCTTAAAAAGTTTTTTTTTAGGTACAGAGATTTTATTTACATTCTCTGTACCTTCATTATCCTCAGCCTCTTCTGGATCCTCCTCATTTTCATTCTGAAAGTGTGCGTGCCAATCCGCCATATTTGCTACGTAGGAAATGCTTCCTTTCCTGTCAGTTAGAAGCACAGGAGACAACATTAACAGAAGAGATGCTGTGGAGATTAAAGTATTGATGAGAGGGAGACAAAGGGGCTTAGCCGACTGAATGGTGCCTCAACAAAATAATTCAGTCACCTTGGACACGGCCCATTTTAAACAAAACACACCTCTTTTTGTTGAACACAGCAGGCCAGGCAGCATCAGAGGAGCAGGAAAGCTGACGTTTCAGGTCTGGACCCTTCTTCAGAAATGGGGGACCAGGCCCGAAATGTCAGCTTTCCTGCTCCTCTGATGCTGCTTGGCCTGCTGTGTTCATCCAGCTCCACAATCTTGTTATCTCAGACTCTCCAGCATCTGCAGTTCCTACTATCTCCGAAACACTTCTATTTGTTTCACTCTTTCAAGGCTACACGGGTTCCCTCTCTGGGAAGGGCACAAGGAAGGAATAAATATAAGACATTTGGTCCTTTGACCATGTTTCACCATTCAATGAAAGAATGGCAGATCTTCCACATAAACTCAACTTTTCCATACTGCCCTCATTTCCTTCGGTAGCCAAAACTCTGACCTTTGTTTTGAATGTATTCAATCACTGAGCACCCAGTGCCCTCTGGGGTTGAGAATTGGAAAGGCCGATGGATCACATCTGCTGCGAGCCCTTCTGTAACTAATAGACTTTTGTTCTCAATGGAAACAATCTGGGAAAGCAGGCCTCAGGTGGATATGAAGGGTCTAGGCCCGAAACGTCAGCCTTCCTGCTCCTCTGATGCTGCTTGGCCTGCTGTGTTCATCCAGCTCTACACCTTGTTATCTCAGGTGGAGATCAGTCATCAGCTAGACAAATGGAATAGACTTGAGGGGCCAAAAGGTTTCCTCCTTTGTTCCTTGAGATTTATGACATACAATGCGCGCAACTTATGATTTTTTTTTTAAAAGTTAAAATTGACTTCCCAGAATGGTGCTGCCCCTTTAAGGGTTGCGTCGTTTCTGATTGACAGGGGGAACGTGAGGACTCGACCAATCGGACGCTGGATATGAGAATGCGGGGCCAATCCGCAGGCGATCTCAGAATAACGGCCGTTCACAGTAACCAATGGGGAGGCGCAAGTCAGCGGTCATCGGCCTATCAGCAGCAGGGCGCGCAATTCAACGGGTGCGATTCACGGGGGCAAAAGCCAATGGCAAAAGGGGGTGGGGCTATTTGTGTCCAATCAGAAGTGTGCCCCAGCCTGAGGCCCGGGAAGCTTCTGGGTTGTGATACCAAGGGAAAGGAGCGGCGCTGGGAAGAATGAGAGCGAGAGAGAGAGAGAGAGAGTAAACAGGAGGAGGAACAGGATGTAAATCAAACTGCGCCTCACGCCTTTCCAGAGGGAGGCAGATTCCGCGGGAGAGGCTCCGACCGTTTCAGCCCGATCACATCCCACTTCCACAGAAATCTCGCGAGAGGTGCAAAGGCTGCGCAGGCGCGGCAGGAGAGGGCGGAGCACTCATTCACAAAAAAGCCCCTGAACACACCGCCTTCCCAGCATGCCCCTCTCCCAGACACGCCCCCCCAAATCCCGCCAAACCGGGTAACCCCTCCCGCCCAAAAAATCCCCCAACCTGTCCTTTACACATCACTCCACACTTACCATCCCCACCCTCCCCCACCCCCACACACACCCTCCCCCACCCCC
>NW_025979089.1:0-6237 GCF_021869965.1 Rhincodon typus | reverse complement strand
ACCCCCTTCCCCTCCCCCTTTTCTGATGAAGGGTCTAGGCCCGAAACATCAGCCTCTCTGCTCCTATGATGCTGCTTGGCCTGCTGTGTTCATCCAGCCCTGCACCTTGTTGTCTCGGATTCTCCAGCATCTGCAGTTCCTACTATCTCTAGTGTTTAGTTGATGTTGCTTTTAGTTTGTTTGTTACAGTAAAAGCCTGAAAACCTGAAATTTTGGCATGGAACAACTTCAGTTAGTCATTGGGAATACAAATTTCTTGTCTAAAATTAAAGGTCTCTATGGGGAGCATAGCATTTCTCATTTCAAGAGAACGGGCTATTTATTTTTCATTTTGCCCAATCTTTGCTGAAAAATGGGGTTTTTTCAACCCCTATATGAAGAATTCAAAGTGTCTAATTGGATTGGTATGGATAAACATCATTGACTTATTAGCTTTCTATTTCTCTATTATATTGATTAATCTTTACTGATATTGTTTTGCTTTTGTACATTTACAACTATGCACAGTTCACCTGCCACAAGAACTGTCTTACATAGCTAATGTTATCTGTGTCCTTTGGTCCTGGATTGGTGATAATCTCCATACTGCTCAATAGAAAATTAATAATGAATTGAGTATGCTAAATATCACAGAGATAGCTGAGATCAAGAGGAATTCATAACAAAACTTAAACTGGAATCCACACGGAACAAGTTAGAGCCAGGGGCAATTACTGAGGAAAGATCTGTGGCTATAAAAGTGAGTTTAAGTTGTTACCTGGTCAAACATAAGATGGGAAGAAGAAGCTACCTTTTGTTTAAAGAATCAAGTAAGTGGTATCAAGATGAAGACCATTCTTTTCATTATAATGGGATTTATTTGATATTTTTATTTATTTACAAACAGTATTAACTTTACTTGTTGCACTCAGGAGGAATGGAAAATCTAAGTGATGCTTCTGGTTTTGAATTAATTGGCTTTTCATCTTAATTTTTTATAGAAAATCCTCATATCCTTGAATATATAACTGTACATGCAGCATTGTTTAAGTGGATATTGTTCAACAAATTAACATCCATATTTATACATTCTTACTTTACAATAGAGACATTTCAAAATTATGAATTCCCATTTTTCTGGGAGCAGTGGGAAAAGTTAAAATATTGCATTTCCTGTTTTATTATTATTTTCAATCAACAGTATGAGAAACAAGTGATTGGGCTCAACTGGTCTATTCCAGTGTTTATATTCCACACAAGCCTCCTCCTATCCTTTTTCATCCAACCTCATTCCTTTTTCCCTCATCTATCTACCTTCCTTTTAAATCCATCTATCCCATTCAGCTTAACTACTTCCTGTCAGCGATGTTCTTACACACCTCTGGAGCAGATGGGACTTGAACCTGAGTCTTCTGGTTCAAGGTAGAGACATTACCACAATGCCATAACAGTCCCTAGGCATATTCATTTCTTTTTTTAAAAGCTTTTCATTCTAGTGATTCAAGCAATACAGATATTCTGGTGAAACAAAATGCCAGATAGATTTGTGAATTGAATGCAATAATCTTTACAGAGCAGTCATTCAGAGTCTCCTTAATGCCTCTTAATAGCAGGGCGGCTTTATCCTGATAGTTACAGCTAATCCCTTTTCTAATCTGGTGCCCCCACCAGCTTCATGCTCAATGCGATTGTCATTCTTTGCACTGATGGCAGCAGTAGCTAAGCCTCTCCATGCCAACCAGCAAGTTCAGATTAGACACTTTATAAATTGGAAAATAACCACCGGAAGGGAAACAAAACAAAAATTATTGCCAAGTACACAACCAAAGCACAACTAGTCATAAAAGCTTTGCATCAATTGAAATAAATGTGTCAGTGCTGAGTGTGGACATGTATCCAGACTCTCTCTGTGGTGTAAAGCATTTGCAAGCATCAGCCACTGTGGGGAGTGGCCAAATATACATGATGTTTATACAAGACTAGTTACACGGCCAGGCAACAAATGGCTCAGGAGTTCAACCAACTGCTGTACTGCTCAGATTCTCCGCTTGGAAAGGCCCCATTTAATAAAGAGAAAGATCACAGAGGTTGAGTATTCTCAGGAAAGGAGAGGTGTGAAATACAATGGAAATCCTGCTCATCCTTCAGGCTGAATCTTTCTTACTTTTTTTGCCTAAGTGTCACTTTTGTCAAGTTTGATGGTCTCTTGCTGCATCTTATCAAACTCGCTTCATTAACTACTAACCCCACTCCTATGTTGTCCAATTCTGTCGCCAAACTTTTCTTTTTCTTTATTCATTCATGGGATGACAGCATCACTGGCTAGACAGCATTTATTTCCTGTCCGTAATTGCCCAGAGGGCAGTTCAGAGTCAACCTCATTGCTGTGGGGCTGGAGTCACATGTAGGCCAGACCAGGTAAGGATGGCAGTTTCCTTCCATTAAGGACCTTAGTGAATCAGACGGGTTTTTCCCAACAATCAACAATGAATTTGTGGTCACCATTAGATTCTTAAGTCTAGATATTTTGTTGAATTCAAATTCCACCATCTGCCATGGCGGGATTTGAACCCAGGTCCCCAGAACGTTATCTGGGTCTCTGGATTAACAGTCCAGCAATAATACCACTAGGGCATCGCCTCCATTGGAACAACTACATGGAACCTAGAACAACTCACCAGGACATCCAGACATGGCAGAGAAGAAAAATTCATGTGCCCAGTCTTGTGGACTAACACTTAGAAATCCTTGTAATGGGTGGTGTCAAGACGAGACACCCATTACCATACACACAGGACCCAGCAGTGGAAGCCCAATGCCAGGCCATTCCAGCCTGGTCTGAGATGGCCAGTCAGGTCAGTGCAGTCCCAGGCAGCTAAGGAATGTATTGCAATTTAGGAAGCCTTCTCCGCTCCACCAGCATGCCACTGTCTTTTCTCCATTACCTCACTCTGTCTCTGCTACTGTACCTGCCTCCTGATAAGGCTCATGCTCTAGACCCCTTGTGACTGTCTGCAACATCTTCCTCACCCACCCCAACTCCTGATGCCACTAACCCTGCATGCCCTCTGTGCTGCCTACTCACTTGCTTGGGGCATCTCCTCATCTGCGCTAAGGGAACAGCTGTACGACCCACTTCCACCTCCATTAAAACCTGCCTCTTTCTCATTCCAGGAGGGAAAGAGCCGCCATTGGGCAGAAAGAGTCAAGACAGGGGTGAGCTTCCCAACGTTCAGTTCCTCATCCCTAATGTGGAAAGCATCCTGGTCTGACCACCCTGAATGACTGGCTGACCTAGCCTAAGCTCCTGGCCTGGTATCAGAGTTCACCCTTGCCCTACTGTGCTTGATCGGTAAAAGAAGGTGACGTGACTACAAATTACTGACAACCATTACAAGCTTCCTGGCTTTGTGTGTGCACTAAGCGACAAGACAATAAAGCAGTACTGAGAGCCTGGTATCTTTAACTGCAGGGCAAGGCACAAAAAGGCAGGGCAGGCCAAGTAAGAATGTTGTGAGCATCCAGGTAGATTCAAAGTGAGCGAGTGCTGAGAGAGAAAGAAAATAGGCTGGAGATGCAGCCAGGTCCAGTCAATGAGCTGGGCGCATGTCCCTGAACGCACAGTGTCCTCGCTGCAGCATTATAAAGATGGGTGACACTTGTACCCCGAGGTACAGCATTGAAGGGTGGAAGTGTACTGTAAGTGGATCGGAAATGTACCATTGGGGTAGGTTGGCACATGTTAGATGCCAATGCTCGTGGATATGGCCAGTGACCGTGGAGCATGCCCTGAGATTTTGGTGCCTGGTACCAACAGGCAGAGCAAACGGTGAGCTGGGGTACCTGCTCTGATTTCACCAGTGAGAATTCTTAGCATGTAGTCTGCTCATGGTTGGGTAGGAAGCTGCATACTATAATGAGGTAAGCTGTGCAGTTAATAAGATCATTAATAATCAATAAATGCCTGTAATGGCCACTGTCCAGTGTGAATCACACCTCAATGCCTGGAACATAGTTAAAAGATGCAGTAAGTTATTCCTGTCATTTACATACGCCTCTCTGAACTCCACGCAAGATTCTGCCATAAGCCACATTATTCAGGCCCCTATTACATTCTGCCCATAAATTCCTATAAGTGGAACAACAGTGAGAGCAGCTGCAAGGATGTCCCTGGGTTAGAATCTTTCTTAGGTACATTCACAATAAAAATATAGTAAATCTAATCACTGCTTCACTCTTTTTTAATTAATTCCATTTAGAGTGGATATGAGCAGTCATGAGACAAAGGAGGCAGTAGAACAGTTAAAATGGAAGCCCAGGAAACGACTTGAGAAAAGCCAAAATGCTACTCTCAACATATGATATGTAAGAATCTAGAGAAAAATGATGATGGGACAATTTTAAAAGTTAAATCTATGGACAGCTTTGCCTGCCCAAAACATTGGTGTCTCAATCCAGTACACCACCAAGTGGTAAGATTGATATTTGCAGCCAAGATTCCCAACGTATTGAACCTTCAACATCAGTTTATAAATCTTCAGTCACATCCTCAGAATGTCTCAAAGCCCTTCATACCCAAATTCTGAGGTGGAGCAAAGAATGCTAACCAGGACACTGGAAAACTTCCTGGTGTTCTTTCAGCACTTGATGAGCTGCATACAAAGCTCTTTTGGCTAAACTCAAAGCCACAGGGATTTAGAGTAAATGATAGGAGGCTTGGAGACCGCTTTGTGGAGCACTTACGCTCGGTTCATGACGAACGACCACACCTCCCAGTCGCGAACCATTTCAACTCCTCCTCCCACTCCTTGGATGACATGCCCATCCTCGGCCTCCTCCAGTGCAGGACCAGTACCTCATATTCTGCTTGGGAACCCTGAAGCCCAATGGTCTCAATGTGGACTTCACAAGCTTCAAAATCTCCCCTCCCCTGCCTGACCTCATCCCAAGACCAGCCCAGCTCGTCCCTGCCTCCTTGACCTGTCCATCTTTTCTCCCACCTATCCGCTCCTCCAACCTCACTGACCAACTCCCACCCCACTTCCTACCTACTAGCCTCATCCCTGCCTCCTTGGCCTGTCCATCCTCCCTCCCACCTATCCGCTCCTCCCACCGCACTGACCATTCCCCACTTCCACTTCCTACCTACCAGCCTCATCCCCGCCTCCTTGACCTGTCCATCTTCCACCTACCCGCCCCTCCCTCCCCACTGACCAACCCCCCAACTCCCCACCTACACTCACCTTTACTGGCTTCATCCTTGCCTCCTTGACCTGTCCGTCTTCTCACCACCTATCTGCTCCTCTATCCACCTTCTATCATCGCCTCCTCCTCTCTCTATTTATTTCAGAGTCCCCTTCCCCTCCCCCATTTCTGAAGAAGGGTCCAGCTTTCCTGCTCCTCTGATGCTGCCTGGCCTGCTGTGTTCATCCAGCTCTTCACCTTGTTATCTCAGACTGCAGCATCGGCAGTTCCTACTTTCTCTGGGATTTAGAGTAAAACTTGTTAGTATAGAATAAATGACTGAAAGGTGGAAAACATCAGCTAAAAAGATGATTCTGGAAGTAAGGAGAAATACTCAGTGAGTTGCCCCAAGGGAGCAGTCGAAGTATAATGTAGACAATAGAAAGTACCACACATGGGAAGGAAAACTTGGTGTTACATACTCAATGAATGATGTTGAAATAGCTAAAGATGAAGTGGAAAAATGTTCCATAGATGTCGTACTGAAAAGATCATGGGTTGACCTGATTGTGGCTTCAATTTTACTTTCCTATCTGACACCCCACACCCCACTTTTGCCTTGTCCATCAAGAATCCTTCTAATTTAACGTGAATAAATTTAATGGCCCTGCCTCCACTAATTTCTGGTGGAAGAGACAGAGTAATGACTCACTGAGAGACAAAAAAAATCTCCTAATCTCCAGTCTTAAATGGGGGATTTCTTGTATTTTATTTGTGTCCCATAGTTCTTAGAGGATGCGTCCTCCTGGTATCCACCTCATCAAGTCCACTCAGGATTTCTGCACTTCAGCAAGGTCACTTTGCAAATTTCTAAACGCGAAAGGGCATAGGCCCAACCTGTTCAATCTTGCTTTACAAGTTAAGTTCTTCACCCCAGGAATAAGTCAAGCGAACCCTCTTCAAAGATAGTAGGAACTGCAGATGCTGGAGAATCCGAGACAACAAGGTGCAGGGCTGGATGAACACAGCAGGCCAAGCAGCATCATAGGAGCAGAGAGGCTGCTTGGCCTGCTG
>NW_025979088.1:2682-6238 GCF_021869965.1 Rhincodon typus | reverse complement strand
AAATGATGAAGGGTCTAGGCCCGAAACGTCAGCTTTTCTGCTCCTATGATGCTGCTTGGCCTGCTGTGTTCATCCAGCTCTGCACCTTGTTGTCTCGACTTCCAGACCCTAACTGGCTGAGCAAGGTTTTCCTGATTTCACTCACTCCTCGTTCACACGTCACTTTAAATCCGTTTCCCCTCCCGTTCTTGTTCCTTTTACAAGATGTGCTGAAACTTCAAAGGGTTTCGGAAAAGATTTACAAGGATGTTGCCAGGGTTGGAGGGCGTGAGCTACAGGGAGAGGCTGAATACACTGGGACTATTTTCCCTGGAGAGTCGGAGGCTGAGGGCTGACCTTATAGAGGTTTATAAAATCATGAGGGGCATGGATAGGGTAAATAGACAAGGTCTTTTCCCTGGGGTGGGGGAGACCAAAACTAGGGGGGCATAGGTTTAAGGTGAGAGGGGAAAGATTTAGAAGGGACTTAAGGGGCAACATTTTCATGCAGAGGGTGGTGTGTGTATGGAACGAGCTGCCAGAGGAAGTGGAGGAGGCTGTTACAGTTACAATATTTGAAAGGCATCAGGATGGGTACATGATTAGGACGGGTTTAGAGGGACACGGGCCAAATGGGACTGGATTAATTTAGGATATCGGGTCAGCATGGACGAGTTGGGCCGAACGGTCCATTTCCGTGTTGTACAGCTCTGTGGCTAAGCAGAGAACTGAGTTATTATGCAAAGGCATGACCTCCCTTCCTGTCGTGTTAATTACAGAGTCAGTTTCAGGAAGGGGGGAAGAGAGGCCACAGTAGGATTTCAAGCCTCAAAATTTCACCTCCTCGAAATTTCTCACATGGGGACGAGGACAGAGCTGGTGGGGATGAAGGTTTGGGACAGTGGAATGTGATGTGGAACAGTGTTGTGATTGAGGAGTGTCTCGTCTGTTACTGACGATAGAAACCCATGGAGCAGGATATCAGCAGCATTTCAGCTGAGGTCGGGACAGGAGTGAGTGTTGCTAGAGGTTGACAGTTCACTGCCAGGCTTTGTTTAAATTTAAACCAGGCACATTGAGTCAAAGTGGTCAAGAAATTCCCCTGAGAACTATTTTATATGTCCTGTATTTATTGGCTTTCTCTTTCTTTTAACACGTCATTTAATTCTTTGAAGAGGTGACCAAACACGTGGATGAAGGTAGAGCAGTGGATGTGGTGTATATGGATTTAAGTAAGACGTTTGATAAGGTTCCCCATGGTAGGCTCATGCAGAAAGTAAGGAGGCATGGGATAGGGGGAAATGTGGCAGATTGGATTCAGAATTGGCTGACGTTTAGAAAACAAAGGGTGATAGTGGATGGAAAATATTCAACATGGTGCTCAGTTACGAGTGGTGTACCACAAGGATCTGTTCTGGGTCCTCTTCTATTTGTGATTTTTGTAAATGATTTGGATGAAGGAGTGGAAGAGTGGATCAGCAAGTTTGCGGACGATACGAAGGTGGGTCACGTTGTGGACAGTGCGGAGGGCTGTTCTAGATTACAAAGGGACATTGATAGGATGCAGAGCTGGTCTGAGAAGTGGCAGATGGAGTTTAACCCTGAAAAGTGTGAAGTGATTCATTTTGGAAGGACAAACTTGAAAGCAGAATACAGGGTTAACGGGAAGATTCTTGGCAGTGTGAAGGAGCAGAGGGATCTTGGGATTCATGTCCACAGTTCCCTGAAAGCTGCCACCCAGGTGGATAGAGTTGTTAAGAAGGCGTTTGGTGTGTCACCTTTCATTAATAGAGGGATTGAGTTCAAGAGCTGTGAAGTTATGCTCCAGCTATACAAAACCCTGGCTTGGCCACATCTGGAATATTGTGTCCAGTTCTGGTTGCCTCATAACAGGAAAGATGTGGAAGCGCTGGAAAAGGTGCAGAGGAGATTTACCAGGATGTTGCCTGGAATGGAGGGAAGATCTTATGAGGAAAGGTTGAGAGAGCTCGGGCTTTTCTCTTTAGAATGATGAAGGATGAGAGGTGACTTGATAGAGGTGTACAAAATGATCAGAGGTACAGATAGAGTGGACAGCCAGAGACACTTTCCTAGGGTGGAGGTAGCTATTATGAGGGGACATAGTTTTAAAGTGAGTGGAGGTAGATATTGGGGAGAGGTAGGTTCTTTACTCAGAGAGTGGTAGGGGCGTGGAATGCATTGCCGGAAAGGGTAGTGGAGTCGGCCTCATTAGGGGCATTTAAGCGGGTATTAGATTGGCAAATAGATGATAGTATAAGGTAGGGGTGGAGGTTAGATAGACCTTAGGTTTAGGGTAAAAGTTGGGCACAACATCGTGGGCTGAAGGGCTTGTACTGTGCTGTACTGTTCTATGTTCTATGTTCTATGTACACCGAAACAAATATTCCAGCCTTTCCCTGTACCTCTAAGCTTACATCATCCTCCTTACCACACATGCGAACCCCCTGCCCCCTCCTAGACGTTTGCAAAATAGTTGCTAGTTTTAAGAAAAATGGGCTTTTGTGGGATTTTCCAAGATCAGTATCTGTTGTACAATCCTAACTGTCTTTGAATGGAATTGGCTGCTCGGCCACTCCACAGGATGATTAAGAGTCTACCATGTGGTTGTGGATCTGGAGTCACGTGTAAATCGAACCAGATGAGATGATTGATTTCCAATCCAAAAGGGCATCGGTGAACCAGATGCGGTTTTAGAACATTCAATGATAGTTTTGATGTTTAATCTTTCAATTCCGCGTTTGTTCAAAAATCAAAGAACAAAGAACAATACAGCACAGGAACAGGCCCTTCGGCCCTCTAAGCCTGTGCTGACACATGTTGCCCTTCCATACTAAAACTGCCTTCACTTACAGGATCTGTATCCCTCTATTCCCTTCCTGTTCATTATTCATCCAGGTGCTTCTTCAATGCTGCTATTGTGTCTCCTTCCACCACCTCCTCTGGCAGCGTGTTCCAGGCACTCACCACCCTTTGTGTGAAAAATATGCCTCGCACATCTCTTTTAAACTTTCTTTCCCCACCCCACCGATCATGAACCTGTGTCCCCTAGTAACTGACCCCTCCACCCAGGGAAAAAGCCTCATACTTTCCACTCTATCCATAACAATCACAATCTTATAAACATCTATCAGGTCACCCCTCAACCTCCTGCATTCCGGTGAAAACAAACCCAGTCTATCCAACGTTTCTCCATAGCTAAAATCCCCCAAGTACCAGGCAACATCCTGGTAAGCCTTTTCTGTACCGTCTCCAAGCATCCACATCCTTCTGGTAGTGTGATGACCAGAACTGTATGCAATATTCTAAGTGTGGCCTAACTAACGTTCTGTAAAGCTGCAGCATAATGTGTCTATCCTTATACTCAATGCCCCTTCCAGTGAAAGCAAGCATGCCATAAACCTTTTTTACTACCTTATCTGCCTGCGCTGTCACCTTCAGTGATCTGTGGACCTGCACACCCAGATCACTCTGCATATCAGTACTCTTAACGGTTCATTGAACTTAAAATTCCAACTGTAGAGATTATTTGAAACCATATTCCCAGATTATCAGTCCT
>NW_025979088.1:0-2672 GCF_021869965.1 Rhincodon typus | reverse complement strand
CCAACTGTAGAGATTATTTGAAACCATATTCCCAGATTATCAGTCCTTATTACTAGACCAGTGACATTCCTGCAGCACCATCTTGGGGGATCGCATGGTGGCTCAGTGGTTAGCACTGCTGCCTCACAGCACCAGGGACCCGGGTTCAATTCCATCTACAGGCGACCGTCTGTGTAGAGTTTGCACATTCTCCCCGTGTCTGCATGGGTTTCCTCCCACAGCCCAAAGATTTGCAGGTTAGGGTGGATTGGCCATGCTAAATTGTCCCATAGTGCCCAGGGATGTGCAGTGTAGGGTGGGTTGGCTGTTCTAAATTGTCCCATAGTGCCCAGGGATGTGCAGGTTAAGGTGGATTGGCTGTGCTAAATTGTCCCATAGTGCCCAGGAATGTGCAGGTTAGGGTGGATTGGCCGTGCTAAATTGTCCCATAGCATCCAGCTAGTCATGCGAAATGCAGGGTTACTATGATAGGGTGGGATGCTGTTCGGAGGGTTGGTGTGGACTTGATGGGCTGAATGGCCTGCTCTCATGCTGTAGGGATTCTCTGATTTTTTTTCCCCCATTTAACTGCCAGTTGAAGATTTATGGGTTCCTTTTTTGTTAGCTGCCATCGTCTACTCATACCCCCTCTTTGACAGTCTTCTCTTCTCTTTCCAATTCCCACTCAGCCTATTGTCCAAGTTCCTGTTTGAAACATTTTTGCAAATTTGCACTTTTGTTTGATCATATCCTATATATTCCTTATCATCCAAGGGGTCTGGCTTTGGACCCCTGACCCTTCACCCTTGTCAGAATGCACCCATCTATCTGAATCATCTTCGCCCTAAAGGTTTCCTCTTCCACTTGGCATTACTTTGTACCATTTTATGCCAGCATGATTCCCTCTCAGCCCCTTGGTGTCAGCTCCTCTTGCCAATGGAGATGACGGCACATTGAGTTGTCCCTAGTTTCTCTCCATTGTTAACCTAAATCCTTAAGATCACTCTTACCCAAGTGCTCCCCACAAACACTTGGTCCAACTTTCAGTCCATAGCATCAGATCCAGCAATTATGGTTGGACAGGGAACATCCTGATCAAGGAAGATCCCCCAATCACAGTTCAAAATATTTGTCTCTCTCCTTCCCCTTCACTCGAAAGTCATCCTAATTGATAATTAAATAAGATCGCTGTTCTATTTCTTGCACTCCTATGAGTTCCCTGCACCTTTGCCCTTCTATTTCTCCCTCTTCCTTAGATACCAATGGAATATTCTCTGTAGCTCAGAGGTAGAAGACAGAGGGCGGTGGGGGAGGGTTGCTTTTCAGACTGGAGACCTGTGACCAGCGGTGTGCCACAAGGATCGGTGCTGGGTCCATTGCTTTTCGTCATTTCTATAGATGATTTGGATGGGAACATAGGAGGGATGGTTAGTAAGTTTGCAGATGGCACCAACATTGGAGATGTAGTGGGCAGTGAAGAAGGTTACCTCAGATTACAACGGGATCTTGATCAGATGGGCCAATGGGCCGAGGAGTGGCAGATGGAGTTTAATTTAGATAAATGTGAGGGGCTGCATTTTGCAAAGGCACATCAGGGCAGGACTTATACACTTAATGGGCAGGTCCTGGGGAGTGTTGCTGAATAAACAGACCTTGGAGTGCAGGTTCATAGCTCCTTGAAAGTGGAGTCGCAGGTAGACAGGATAGTGAAGGAGGTGATTGGTATGTTTGCCTTTATTGGTCAGTGTGGGAGTTGGGAAGGTCATGTTGCAGCTGTACAGGACATTGCTTAGGTCACTACTGGAATACTGCGTTCAATTCTGGTCTCCCTGCTACATGAATAGAGACGTCATTCATTTAGGATATCTGGTCAGCGTGGACGGGTTGGACGGAAGGGTCTGCTTCTGAGCTGTACAGCCCTGTGACCTGAGCACGACCATATCTGTTTCACCTCACTATCCAAACCAAACCGATTCTGTCTTTTGCCCTCACTTTCCAGTCGGGCAGTGGTTTCTTCCGAGATCCTTAAGTTCACTCCAACTGCAACTTGCCCTTCCCTTTCAATCTTCTCTGCTCCAAGGATTCTGGCTTCTGTTCCATTCCCCTCTTAGAAAAGCCAAGCAGATTGCATGTTACCATCGCCAATTTCACCAGGATCCTAACATGGGTATTGCCAAACAAACCTGGGCACCATGCCAGGTCAGCGGGTATTAGGGACGGAAGCCCGAAAAGATGGGGCGAGAAATGGAGGTTTTAATGAGTGTGAGAAAGGAGGAGAGAGAGAGAGACATAGAGGGATTAAGAGATAGAGAGAAGGGCGGAGAGAATTTCAAATTGGGTAAACACCGAAAGAACTGCGGATACTGGTAAATCAGGAACAAAAACAGAAGTTGCTGGAAAAGCTCAGCAGGTCTGGCAGCGTCTGTGAAGTTTAAAAATAAAACAGAGTTCAAGTTTCGGGTCCGGTGACCCGTCCCTCTGAACGGAATTTCAAAACGGGGGCCCAATGGCCAAAAGATGGCCGCTAAAGACGGAGTGACAGGAATCATGGGACGTTTAGGAGAATGGCATGGAGGAGCACAGAGATCTCAGAGGCTTGTAGGGTTTGGAGACAGTTAGAGCGATAGGCAGGGGCTAGAGGGGGTTACAGAGATAGGGAGGGGTGTAGGGTCTGGAGGGGGTTACAGAGATAG
>NW_025979087.1:0-6238 GCF_021869965.1 Rhincodon typus | reverse complement strand
TCTAGGTAGCTGTGGGAGTCGGTGGGCTTGAAATGAATATCGGTTTCTAGGTGGTTGCCCGATATGGAGACAGAGAGGTCCAGGAAGGGGAGAGAGGTGTTAGAGATGGTCCAGGTAAACTTAAGGTTGGGGTGGAAGGTGTTAGTGAAGTGTATGAACTGTTCGAGCTCCTCGTGGGAGCACGAGGCGGCACCGATACAGTCATCAATGTAACGGAGGAAGAGGTGGGGTTTAGGGCCGGTGTAGGTACGGAAGAGGGATTGTTCCACGTAACCTACAAAGAGGCAGGCGTAGCTTGGGCCCATGCGGGTACCCATGGCTACCCCCTTTGTCTGTAGGAAGTGGGAGGAATTGAAAGAGAAGTTGTTGAATGTGAGGACGAGTTCGGCTAAGCGGATGAGGGTGTCAGTGGAGGGGGACTGGTCGGGCCTGCGGGACAGGAAGAAGCGGAGGGCCTTAAGGCCATCTGCATGGGGAATGCAGGTGTAGAGGGACTGGACGTCCATGGTAAAGATGAGGTGTTGGGGACCGGGGAATTGGAAGTTCTGGAGGAGGTGGAGGGCGTGGGTGGTGTCACGGACATAGGTAGGGAGTTCCTGGACCAAGGGGGAGAAAATGGAGTCGAGATAGTTGGAGATCAGTTCGGTGGGGCAGGAGCAGGCGGAGACAATGGGTCGACCAGGGCATTCAGGTTTGTGGATTTTGGGAAGGAGATAGAAGCGGGCAGTGCGAGGTTGGGGAACGATGAGGTTGGAGGCCGTGGGTGGGAGGTCACCTGAGGTGATGAGGTTGTGGATGGTTTGCGAGATGATGGTTTAAGTTGTCATAGTCTTACCAGACCATAGAACTGCTCTCTCATTAGAGATCGATGACCAGTGGTAGTTTATATTTTCCTAAATCAACCTGTTCAGAGATGTTACTACAAATTGGATTGTATTTGCTTGCAAAGAAAAGAAATACTACAAAGATTGGGCACAAAGGTCTTTTTCCATGCTGCAACTTAACATGGTGACGCATGATCTAACACAACCGTCAATTGTGCTCAACAAGTTTCCACAAATGAATTCACAACTAAATTAATCTGAAGCTAACTGGCAAAATTTCTGGGGTTTTTAAGCATTGTGATTGTGAATGTGATGTCTGCCTGGGAAGCAGACTGAACAGTAACTTTTAAAAAGGAATTGACAAATACTTGAAGAGAAAATTTGCAGGATTATGGTGAAATAGCAGGGGAGCAAGACTAATTGGAACATGATTACAAAGTGCTGGCACAGACATGACAAGCCAAATGAGCTCCTGCTGCATCCTATTACTGGTTTGTTTTAAGATTTGGTGAAAGGGACACATTCGCCTGGATGTTGTAAAAGAACAGAATCTTCTCTTGATTGCACCATGGAATCTTTTACATTTTCCTTTGAATGGCCGGTAGGATCCCAGTTTGTGTTAAACCCAACACCATTGACAATGCAACACTCGTGTCAAAGCTGCAGTAAAATGAGATAATGCAAATATAATGCCCATAATGATGCCAGCCCACACAGGAATCTTAATAGTGGCATTCCACTGGTGAAACAATACAACATTACAAGTTGCATTTCTACAGAATGCAGCCACAGAAACAGTTCACAATACTGCCATTTCCCTATCTCCCTCACAGCATTAGTGATACAAAGTAGAGAGATGTACAAACCAGGAAAATGTCAGATGACTCTCAGTAATCTGACATTAAGAAATAAAATACCATACTGCACAGAGTGTAAATCCCAAAGCTGCTACACAACACTGCAAAAACACAATCTAAATCTGCAGAGGAAAGCCTGAAATTCAACATATCCTGTATTTTAACAGTAAATCCACTGATGCTTTTGCTATGACAGCACTGTCAGGGCTCAGGTTACTTAGCGATCACCAGTATGAAGGGGAAAGCAGGTGTGTAAGCCTAGGAGTATATGAGAGAGCCCACAGGAATACTCTACACCAGTTCCATTTATAGTAACATGTACCCTGAACAGATGTACTTCAAACTGTTATCGCAACACTAGAGTTGAAAACTACTTGTACAGAACATTAAAGCAAACTGAATTGTAAGGCACCTGCAAAAGGAAAATAACCAAAAAGACAAAATGAGCCAGCTTTGCTGGGTACCATCCATCCACATTTAAAGTACAACATTTATTGACTAGCACACACATAAAACAGGTATGAAATTGATATTAGTTGTTTTTAAATATGCTAAATCAGATAATGTAGACCCCAACATTGACACATTCAAAACTTATTCCCTTATAGAGATAAAATTGAGCCAATTCTGTCCCTTTCTTCTCCCAAACCCTCCTCCATTACCCTTCCACCTTGGATCATATGGTTCTAGATTCAACTATCCCCTAGGGCTTGCAAAAAAAAATCAAGCTGACATTCTAGTGCCGTATTGAATGCATGCTGCAGAGAGGGTAGCACTGTCTTTTCGGTGGGATGTTAAACCAAAATCTGCTTGCTTGAATGCATGCAAGATATCTCATGGCACTATTTTAAGAGATTATTCCCAGTATCCTGGTCAATATTTATGCTTCGATCAATGTCAGAAAAATCAGGATTATCGGAATGCCCATGACATTGCTGTTTCTGGGAATGGGAGTTAACTGTGTGCTCATTATGTTGTCACATTTCCAAATTACAATAGTTACTGCACTTCAAAACATACTGGCTAATAAACTTTAAGATGTCAAGTGTCTACGAAAAGTATAATATTACTTTAAACATTTCCTCTGTATTTTCTATGGCATCTATATTTCTCTTCTTTCCAATCAGATAGAAGGGATGGGATAACTTGGTGCAGAGTGAAATAGAGTCACTGGTGTCAGCATTTGAAGTGAAGTCAAGGGGAAATGTGGTCTTTTGTACATTTGTCCTCATACTATACCCCCTATTTCTGATTAGCATTATCTCTCTTCCACCCTACCTCCTGTACACTCACTTGTTCCCACTGTCTGTCATTCATCCTAACCAGAACTATCTATTATTCTTTCCTACATTCACTTGCTTGCCCAAAAGGCTGGTTATGACAGGCCATGCTCCAGGACAGTGGCGTGGTTGTGATGGTGTTTTATTGGAAGTGAGTCTGAAGCATGCAGGGACAGGTTCTCTTTGAATATAATTGCCTGGACAAAGTCAGGCAAGTGTGTCTCAGACAGCAGGTGTCAATTTGATTGCAATAACAGGTGCTTTATGTACACCACTGGATCAACATTGACTGGGCATCCACATACCCCCTAATTGTTTGGCACGCTATTTGGTTAGATGTGCAGCCCTCTATCTTTTTCACTTGTCATAAGTTAAGGCGCAAATTTGTGCAGCTTGCATGAAACTTTCTGGTCAAATGTTTGGGAAGAACAATGGTGGGCATCTTATGCTCATCCTTTCATCTTCCTCCCAAGGTAAATGGGAAGGAATACCAATGAAACACCTATGCTGTCAGCTCACCAATGAGGTGATAAAGCAGGAGTAAAAGATTGATTTGGAGAAATTCCTTTTTCACCCCTAAGTTTGCACATGGCTTCTCCACAGGAATGTTGATCAGCGAAACTGACTCAGATGTTCTAGCTCTCCTGATTCAGAAGTAACTTCCCATTCCCATGAGAAAAGGGCCAATAGAAGGAGAATGGAGACAGCAAGAAGACAGGTAAATTCTTGCAAATAAATCAAATAAACAAACAGATAATAACCATTATGTTCATAGTTTAGTTCAACGGGTAGGGAACATAGGTTTTTGTTACATACTGTGTGCCAAATATTTATGTCTGATCCAACTGATTCCATATTATGCTTTCATGTGTACAGAAAGCCCTTGAATATCCTCCAGATGTTTCTATGTATAATATGTGCAAGTTGTCCAAGTGAGTGCGGATTGTGTGATACCCAATAAAAAAAGTTGCAAATCAAAGTACAAACTGGATTTGGATTTAAGATTGCTGTTCAAAAGATTATCACTCAACTTGCAAGCCAAAAATTCTCAATAACATACAACATTTAAAAAGAACTAAAATTGCATTGACTTATTCAGTGCTGGAAAAGGATTTGAAAAAATACATTTTCTCTCAATTCCTCCAATTACTGTATTTAGTTGTGTTCACAGCTCAGTGTTAAATTAGGTTAGAAGTTTAAATTTTAATTAGTAGTGTTAAATCAACAAGTTCTTGCTTGACAAAGGTGTAATCAATATGCAGCTGAAGCAGATGAATGGTTTTTAGATACAGATCAGCCCTAAGAGCTCTTGTGGTGCAGTGTAATGCCCCTAACTCTGAGCCAGGAAGCTTGGGTTCAAGTTACACCTGCTCCAGAGGTGTATAATAATACATCTAAATAGGTGATTAGACAACATTTCCAGACCAGCATCTCTACTTCTGAGACAAAAAAACTCAGGTTCAAGTTTTACTTGCTCCAGATCTTTAGTAGGCTGGTTGATCTCATTTGATGACAGGTGACCTCAGCAGAATTTGCCTGGGAAGGCAAATATTAAGCAGGGTCCAAAAGTATTGAAATTGTATTGAGACACATTAGATTGTATGGAGAAAATATGAATTCTACTGCACTCTTTATAATTTTCAGTTTGAAATGTTTTTCTGTCAGGATGTACGCCAACATGATATCTATATTGTACACATTACTGAAGAAACGAATTAGGTTGGGGACTTCTTCCTAACCACCATCTCGTAACTTTAGTGGAATCTGTGATATCTCAAGGAAATCAGGATCAGATTCAAAGAACATACAAGCTCATAAGAAGAATGAGATTTGGATATTGTTCCTGAAAATGATTCACTCAGTCTTGCATGAAACTGGCAACATATCAACCTTTGGGAAAGGAAGGGAAAAAACTGGGATGGAATTGCTGTGAAAAGTTATCTTCCACCTAGTACAGGAAATCTTAAAACAGCAAGTTATTGGAGTTTGTATCATATAAAATCAATTGAGTGCAGATTGTTGTGAGGATTATAATAGAAAATGGAATGTATTGTCAAAATTGTGGAAAATGTTTTCAGTTGCACTTCAGACTTCCTCAAAAATTATTAAAATTGTCCTATCATCTGACAGTTTCTAGAAGGGAAACAGTTGGCTATATCATGTTGCGTCTGCCTGGAATCTACTCAATGTAATACAGCTCCTTTATCATTGTACTGAACTATGTATAGAAACATGCATCAGGAGTGCAGAATGAAACATTGTACGTGGGGGGGATTTATGTTGGCATACAACCTACTGCTCAGTCTTCCTAATACAGCAATTGTTGGTAGGATTTAATCATATGCAAGTAATCATTGCCTAGTTATATAAACAGTGAGGGTCAAAAACAATCTTCATAATATAATGTTTCAAAGTTACAACACGAACTGAACTCCACTGATTTCAAAAATTGGAATCATGATTACAAAAGTAAAAGCTTTTACAAAAGGGGTGTCAGTTGACAGTGCAATTGTTTGTAAATGGCAACATGTCAGAAGTCCAGAAACTTCTGTTTTCTGGCAGGCTGCTGCAATAGTTTCACAAGGTGCCACAAACACAGGGGCACAGACGCCTGGAATCCTAAAATAATACGAGTATTTGCAATCACCTTATTTTGAGGCAGAGCCTCCACTCACCTGCCCCAAACAAGATCACTGATACAAATGGATAAACCCAAGTACAAAAACTCCCTGGAGTAACTAGCTTCCAAAAAACAATGCTAGTGCAAGTTATCAGAATTCCATGCCCAGAGATGAGGCAATCTAATTTCTAAAGCTCTTGAGTACCCCATGGCATTTTTTTATGATGGCAAAAAGTGACCTGGACCCTGAAGAGAAAATTTTATTTTAATTGTATTGATATCAACTTCCTTACAAAGGGTGTCAAACAGATCACAAAATTAACTTTCAGGGCATTGAAGTGTTTGAGAACCAACCAGGCTGGATTTCCTGATCTTGAAGACTGACCAATTTCTGGGTTGAGCCTTTTTCTGGTGCAGATTGGTGCGGGTGGAATGGGTTTCAGCTTGTGGGGCACTGGCACCAGTACTGGGGTAGGAGGGAGCTGTTCCAGTTGGACAACCTTCACGTGAACGATGCTGGGATTTGTGTCCTGCTGAATCAAATAGCTAAAGCCGTAGATAACAAGGTGTAGAGCTTTTTGTTTTTAATTGATATCAATACAATTAAAATAAAATTTTCTTTTTTTTTTTTTTTTTTTTTTTTTTTTTTTTTTTTTT
>NW_025979086.1:0-6238 GCF_021869965.1 Rhincodon typus | reverse complement strand
ATGATGCTGCTTGGCCTGCTGTGTTCATCCAGCTCTACACCTTGTTATCTCCACCATCTGCCATGGTGGGATTCGAACCCAGGTCCCCAGAACGTTATCTGGGTTTCTGGATTAACAGTCCAGCAATAACACCACTCGGCCATCACCTCCCCACCTCCAACTGGTGTGTTCCTCTCCTTTAGAGAAGGAAACCCCGGCCTATGCGTGACTCCCGACACAAGACAATTGCATGAAGCGGTTGAGCAAGCCAGACAAGTGCATTGAACCTCTGTAAAAAGGTATCATCCATGCAGACTGTGGCATCTCACTCCTCCTTCTCAGTTCGGGGATGGGCAATAAGTGTTGACAACACCCACATGCTAATACATATATTATTAAAGCACCCAATGAAATGTCATATGTAAACATAACCCATGACTGCAATTATTTTTTAAAGCCAGTCTCAACAGTAATTTCAGGCTGTCACACATTATGTCACATCATATCGAACCAGTGCCTTATCTTAATAATGACTACACTACTTCATTCAATGGAGTGAGTGGGTTGGGATCGCTGGTTAAAAATCACTGGAATTCATTATTTTCTATCTGCATCTCTTCCTTTCAAATCCAATTTCCTTTTCTCGTTTTATTCTTGTTTATGTGGCTGCTGTTGGTCTGACAAGCTCAGCACTTTTATTATTTTTCTACTTCCCTGGAAAGGACATGAACAAAATTCTTTGCTGCCCTGGCAAATTCATAGGTTTAATGTAGTGTAACATTTATCAAGGCACATCCGCTCTTCCCTTCATTTAAACGGGCACAGCTTGCAGCCGGAGCAAGAGCATTGGGAAATTAAGTATTGCTGTGAACAATGAGTCATGCTAAAGCTTTTCATCATGCACGCATCAGGACAGATGCAAAGGGAGCAACAATTTAGAAGTGAAAAGAGGCCTGATTAGTTGGCAAGTCAACTCCAACTAGTTAAGGCATTGCCACAGAGAATGCACGAAGGAACAATTGTCATAAATGTTTTGCTCCCTTTGAAATTTGGCATTCTTGCATCTGTCCTGATGAATGCAACAGAAAAAAACTTTGACAGTCCATCACTATGTTTTTAATCAAGTCCTGTACACCCAAGGGACCATTAGGAAATTGCACAATGACTCAAAGGCTCCACAGGTTGTTTTAATTGACTGAAGTGAACAGGTTTAATGCTCATATTGGCTGCAGAGAGTTGATACGTGCATTGCTGTCTGTGGGATTTTATTGTATACAAAGTGGCAGTGACGTTTTTCAGTCACTATACCAACATTTTTAATTGGATGCCAAGTCCTCCAAGATGTTTCTCAGAGATGTGATAAGACACTACATACAATGCAAGTGTTGCTTTATTCATTCTGTGTTTCACTCCTGTGCAGATTATTGTTGCAAGTATGGGAAGTGTACTGTAGATTCGTCTCTGCAATAATCCTGACTATTTCACTTACTTGATCTTTGGTTTTTAATGAAGAAGAGTTTCAGTCGTTCCTTGAAGGTGTTCTCATTCACGTAGAATTCTATCTGCACCCTGGAAACAGAAAGTAAATCTTGTAACATCACCGATAGCCAAGATTTTCAGTTGTATAGTGTTATTTGTCATGTTCACATGTAACAGCACAAAGATTGCCTTATTTCTGGTTCTAAGCATAAAGCTGTAAATCCAGCCTGAGCAAGAGTAACTACTTAAGCCAGAAGACACTTTGCAATCACTTATCACAAATACACATGCACGCACAATCATACATGTGTGCACACACATGCAAACATGTGTGTACACACACTTACACATATATATGTGCACACACACACTGCACACATATACAGAGATCTGTGCATATGAACACTTACATATGCATACACACACGTGTGCACACACGTATACATATGCACACATGCATGTGCACACATGTAAACATGAAGATACACATAGGGAAGTGTGCACATGAACAAACACGTGCAACACAAACACAAACATGTGCATATGCACATGTATACACGTGCACACACATACACATGCACATGTATGCACGTGCACACACATGCACATATGCACATGCATACACGTGTACACACATGTACATATGCACATGGAAGGGGTTGCTCTGGCTCCTAATTTATTTCTTTGTGGAAGGAATTCTTCACCCAGACGATGGTGAGAATGGGACCACAGGGAGTGGTTGAAGTGAGGAGGGTTGATATGCTTAAGTGGAAGCTGGGAGAACCAGAGATGCACGAGGTAAGTTTTTCACACAAAGGGTGGTGAGTGCCTGGAACGCATTGCCAGAGGAACTGGTGGAAGCAGACACAATAACAGCATTCAAGAAACACCTGGACAAATACAAGAATAGGAAGGGGTATGGATCTTGAAAGTGAAGACAGTTTTAGCGTGGCAGGGCAAAATGTTTTGGCATGGGCTTGGAGGGCCGAAGGGCCAGTACCTGTGCTGTATCGTTCTTTGTTCACTGGCAGTGAGAGTCCTAAGCAATGTTAACCACTAGGCCTGTGAAGATGGGAGGAGGCTGATGGTGGGAGGAAGTGGAGTGTGGAATTGTTAGTGGTGGGGGAAGGTGAGGGTTAGAGGGCAAAAATCCAGGGCAGTGGAGGTCTACACTTGCCAGGTGTGGTGCTCCCCTCTTCTACTGGCCCCACCTAGAAAGAAGTGGGGGAAGAACTCCTTCCATCTCCTCTGGCTAGTCTTCAGCTGGCAGAGAGTCGTAACCACTGCCAGAGTCAGGCCAAGGCCAGGACGATAGTCAGGGTCTGATGGCATTGAGGAGAAACTACAAGTTTTTGGTGTCACCCACTGAGAACAGCCAGTTAATACAGAGAAGGGTGGTATTGGGGCTGAAGGCCAGCGATTTTAACTTCGCCCCATCCATTATCCTGGGAATGGGTACAGAGGAAAGCTTTATAAATTAAAAACCGAAAGAACTGCAGATGCTGGAGATCAGAAACAAAAACAGAAATTGCTGGAAAAGCAGGTCTGTGGAGAGAAATTAGAATTAACATTTCGCGTCCAGTGACCCTTCCTCAGAGCTGATGGTAGCTTGGATTTTATGCAAAAGATAGGGTGGGTGTGGGAGGAGGTAAGGAGTAAATGATAGGTGGAGATAGAGCCCAAAGAGAGAGAACGGTTGGATAACAATGTGCTCTGAGGAAGGGTCAAACGATGTGAAATGTTAACTCTGATTTCTCTCCACAGATGCTTCCAGATCGGCTGAGCTTTTCCGGAAATTTCTGCTTTTGTTTCGGGATAACGGTCAGCCTGGGAGAGTGGATAGCTATTAGCGGATAATAGTAGCTAACGATGGGTAGTGTGTAATAGTTGATAGCTTTATAATCGCTGCTTAAAACAGATGCTCCCCATGTAAATGGCACCAACTCATAACTGCAGGCTGCTCCATTCCACAGTGAGTGCAGCCATTGCCAAGCAGGCAGATGGTATAACTATCTTCTACTAAACAGCAAGATCCCACAAACAGAAACGGAATGAATAATCTGTCTTTACTTCTTTCTTTGGCATTTAAGAGGGGAGCAGCATTGGGCCAAAATAGTCAAAGAACTGACATTTCCTCTTTGAGCTGTGCCACCTACGTTCAGTTAAACTGGGCAGACAGGATCTCAGGTTAACAGCTCATCTGCACAAGGACGTGCCTGACGGTGAACGACGTGCTCAGTACTGCACAGAGACGTCAGCTCTAGGGCACAATGGAACTTGAGCCCACGGCATCGCGGCTTCAGAAGCTGCTGTAATGTTTGGTTAATTTTGTCTGATCACCGATCATGGTGTTGTAACAAGCAGAAACAGAAACTGCTGGAGAAACTCAGCAGGTCAGGTAGCATCCGTGAAGAGAGTTAAACTTGTTGTACTGTACTTGATTACTTTAGCCTCTGGGTGGAGCTAGTCAGTCAAATGGCTGACTCGGAACTCTTAAACATTTAAGAAAAAGATCAGATATGCTGCTCCTAGCTCTGACTAAAAGTACATTGCAAGCTCTGTAAAGTTACAAGATGTTTAAGTCATGTAAATGTACTGTTTGATTTAAGAAATCTCTCTGCAATACTCTTAGATAAAGAAATGGAGCAACTCGAGTCAAACATAACAGATAATAAATCAATCAAGCTGAAGCAAATAGAGGTAACTTTTTGGAACAATGCTTGTGTTCCTTCTTGCTTTGGAATGATCATTTAGTAAAGAGTTAAAATGAGTAAATTAATCTTCTGGTGCTGATAACATTCTTGAGCGTTTATCTCATCATCGTTTTGGATCTTCACGTTTAGTTCAATTCACTGCAAAAATAAAACCAAACGCAAAGGTCGATCTAACGTTGCCACCAGCAAATGGAACAGGACCAGTTGCAATGGAGCCAATTACAACTCAATTTCTCTTCGTCTGAAAAAAAGGTCTTAAAAATACTCTGTCCCAACCTCTTCTGTCAGGCAGGAGATACAGAAGCTTGAACACATGCACCAACAGATTCAAGAACAACTTCTTCCCTGCCATTATTAAACTGCTGAATAGACCTCTCTAATTTCAAATAATGTTGATGTTGCTTCGCGCACCTCCTGTACAGCCGTACCCTTGTATGCCTCATTCTGTCTAAGCATCCTATGGTCTGTATTTCCTTGTTTGCTATGATCTGTCTGTAATTGTGAAATTTGAAAGGGTTCAGAAAAGATTTACAAGGATGATCCTCCCAGGGTTGGAGGGTTTGAGCTATAGGGAGAGGCTGAATAGACTGGGGCTATTTTCCCTGGAGCGTTGGAGGCTGAGGGGTGACCTTACAGAGGTTTAGAAAATCATGAGGGGCCTGGATAGGGTGAAGAGATAAGGTCTTTTCCGCTGGGTTGGGGAGTTCAAAGCTAGAGGGCATAGGTTTAAGGTGAGAGGGGGAAAGATTTAAAAGGGACCTAATAGGCAACATTTTCACGCAGAGGGTGGTAAGTGTATGGAATAAGCTGCCAGAGGAAGTGGTGAAGGCTGGTACAATTACAACATTTAAAATGGTATCCGGATGGGTATATGAATAGGAAGGGTTTAGAGGGATATAGGCCAAATGCTGGCAAATGGGACTAGTTTTATTCAGGATATCTGGTTGGCATAGGCGAGTTGGGTCTGTTTCCGTGCACGATATCTCTATGACTCTATTACCTTTTTGTCTTAAATACAGCAAGTTATGATCTGGGAATGTCAGCTTCAACAGTAACTTTCAAAAGTTAAATGGGTGAACACTTGAAGAAGACAAAATATGCAGAGCAACTCTGGAAACGCTCATTGGATTGCTGCTATGGGCAGAATGGTTGTATCGTTTTATGATTCTATCAAACTCTGAGGACAGATCATGTTCTTCAGCTGCTGGGGCCAAACTCAAAACAAGAGGAAAATCGATGTTAGTAGGAATACCAATGCCAAGAAAGAACTTCAAGCAGTTAAACATGACAAGTCAAAAGCCCACAAGGGGATAGAAAATCTGAAACTGTCCAAGAGGGTTTGGAAGGAAAGCTGTTGATTCGGAACATCTGGCTGATAACCTGGTCAACATTGTGTACACGTCAGAGTATAGGTGACACCACAGGCAATTGAAGTTAACAATGTTGTCAGCATTAATTGATTGAATTGCTGCCCCAGAGACTTTTTTGCACACATTATCCTCCCTCGAATTCCAATCAACTCCCCACAAGCTGTTTGGTACATTGCTGTGTCAACCATTAGCCAATGCTCCGTTGCAGCTCTGCGCTGCAGGAATGCACTTTAGCAGCAATCACTTTAATTGCAGTTCAAAGTGCAACAAGCTGCATTCAGACCAAACTGGACTGATACAGCGATGGACCTTTATATAAATGCCCGGAGAGCCTATTATTTCAAATTGATTTTCTGCAGTATATCCAACAGAATATAACAAATTAGTCTTAAAATGTGTACAGGGCTGAACAGTCTACTCCTCTTCCTATTGCTTATGGTCTTAAATTTCTGCCTGGTGCACCCATCCAAGTCTGTATAAAGATCAGAGCAAGGATACAATGTGGATTAATTACAGCTGCGTGGTAGAATAAAGATATTTAATTTTGCAGAAACCTTAACAAGCTGGAAAAAGATCAGATTATAATTGGGTGTACAGCTGGATGAACGCAGCAGGCCAAGCAGCATCAGAGGAGCAGGAAAGCTGACATTTCGGGCCGAGACCCTTCGTCAGAAAAAAAAATCTTTTTCTTTCTGA
>NW_025979085.1:0-6238 GCF_021869965.1 Rhincodon typus | reverse complement strand
GATCCCCACTCCCCAGCTCTCTCCCCCTGGTACCCACTCCCCAGCCTCTTTCCCTCGATCCCCACACCCCAGCTCTCTCTCCCGATCCCCACTCCCCAGCTCTCTTCCCCTGGTACCCACTCCCCAGCTCTCTCCCACTTTATTCCCAATTCCCAGCCACCACGTAGCTCAAGATGAGCAAGTTAAACTTTTCACCGCCTCCAGACCCTGTCCGTTCACACCAGACTGAGCAAACGACCAGCCCGCGGAATGGGAACGAAGCAGTGAAATCCTACTCTCCACACACTGAAAATGGAGATCGGATACTCCAAGGAAGGATTTGGAGATTTGAAACGTGCTGAACATTTTATTTTTGGTTTGTGTTGGGTGGGGGAGGTGTAAACTCTTCCTGTGCTTGTTTGTTTTTGGGGAAACAGTTACAAATGGCGATAGTAATACAGTTCAAAATGTCGCAAAAGCGAACTGCAAGTTTTGCTGGAACTCCGTCACAGCTGGGCGAGCAGATACTGTGTGCAGTCAGCTGCTGTACAGGCCCCGGGGATGGGAGGGGAGACATGCAGTTCAGGCATTGCCTTCCGCAGAATATGGGAATGGAGGGGACTGGGGGCTGGGACAGGAGCGAGCATGGCAATGTTGGAAGGGCTGGTATCTCATGGTCACACGCACTCTCTCAAAGTTAGGCATGAAGTGGGAGAACCGTGGTCAGGGCTCTCTGACAGACATCTCTCACTCCTGCTGAAAACACAGCCGAGGCAGGAATTCCGCATTTTAGCCTCGGGGAAAACGGGATCCCAGCCCGGGATACTCCAGGGCAGATTGGGAGAGTTGGCGTTGGGGGGCGGGGGTGGTTGTGACCACTTCCCATGGGGGCGGTGGTGGGGAAGACTGAAAGCCCCCTTCCACTCAGTCACAGAGTTTAACGGGACAGAAAGAAACATAGCGGAGACAAACACGTCAGGCAGACAAGTTATCCAGGAACTTTTTACTCGGATTGAATTGACGTGCCCGGGTTCTGCTTCAGCGCTGCAAGTTGCTGTCAAACGGAGCTGGGTGATCGGGCGGGGGAACCCACCGAGGGGTTTCCTGGTCTTCGCCTGAGGGACCAGGCACTAGGCTGGACTCACAAGGCAATGAAATAAACGGCACACACGTATTCCTGGTTTCCTCAGTCAGAGATAGCAAGAACTGCAGATGCTAGAGTCAGAGATAACACAGTCTGAGGAAGGGTCCCGACCCAAAACTGTTCCCCTGATGCTGCCTGGCCTGCAGTGTTCCTCCAGCACCACACTGTGGTTTCTGTTCTCCCCCACCCACAGGTGCAGCCGGGAACTGTACCCAGAGTTAATATAGGACCTTCCTGACTAATGACTGCAGCAAACGCTGGGTGTTATGACCTGAATGTTGGAATTGTGAGCTAAACTGCCCTTTAATAGACATTGCAGTCCGCTGTTTGGGGTTAGCTTCGAGCTGAAACGCTGGTGTTAATATTGCCGTGCCCTCCTGCTGAGAGTACATCGCGCAGGGAGCAGTGCTCAGCTCCCTGTATCTGATCACAGACCGTCAGAAATCAAAGCACAGTTCTCTACTTTGATTCCGGTCGGAAATTGTGTGTTTCTTAAACAATCTCGAGGAAGATTCGCCGTTCACATTTTACCTCTTGGAAACTTTCTAATACCCACCATTCCCCAATCCAGCAGAAAACTAGCTCTCCCTGTCTCTCTCCCAGGGAGAATCTGGTCAGTGAGACTGAACTGTACAGCATTTGGGAGAGAGTGCAGTTAAATTAAATACACCGCTTTACCCACCGCGGCCAAGTGCTGTCTGTGACTCAGAAAAGATAAAGCTGCAGTTTATATCCAGCTCCTGTTCTGACACTGCGTATTGTCAGTTGGCGATATTGCCCATTGAGAACCACCTTCCCCCCAGATCAGAAACGGACTGAGGAAGTTCTGCTCGGAGCCCCCGGCTCCCGCTGCTGTTGCTTCCTCATTGCGATAAACATACCGAAAACTCAATGCAGCAGGAGATGAAAAGCCAGGAAACTTTCTGAGCTCACATCACTTCACACACACAAACACACAGAATGAAGTTTACCTTCCACGCAGCAGTTCGAGATGAAAGGCTGCCTTTATCTTCCTCGCTGTTAGATCGGAAGGGAAACATTTTCCCACGGAACAGCTGGGCAGTGGGATTGAGACCAGATTAGTGAATCCGACAGCCAGACAGAATTGACTCCAAAGTGGCCCATGTAATGGACATGGAGCTTGGGGAAATACTGTACTGTTTTCATAGTGTGTTTTTGTTCTGCCTTTCCTCTGGTAACTTTGGGGTTAAACTCCAGCCTTGGCTTCCGTTAAGTCGATTTACCCGCTCCCCACAACCAGCAGGGGAAAGCGGCTCACTTTGATATGTTGCTACCAGTCAAACACAAATTTATTTGCAAAGCCAGCTTCTGTGTTGCGGGATCAGATTGTAATGACTCTGTGTCATTCTAATCAAGGACGGGTTTATAGCAGGAAAAGGCCACTGCAACATCCCCTCTGTGTTAGGTTTTATGCAGCAATCCGAAGATCGACCCTCTGTCTCCTATCTCTCAGCATCCTCAGAGTTTCCTCACAGCATTTTCTGGAAACTCTTCTTCCTGATCTTTGAATGATCCACTGAGCCAAACAAATTGGGCTCTGGTGTTTATTTGATGGTTACCAGTGGTTCTCTGGGATTGTCTTCCCAATAGAAGGCTCAGTAGTTGAGACTTGGCATGAGTTCCATTTAAAATAGCACAGACCCTTCCAACTGAGCAAATAAAGGACAGTTGATCAGCCAGCAGTGGAAACAAGGCACTAAAATGGTGTTTCGGATGTGAGCAGCTGGGAAGGAGCAATGAGAGCAGGGACTGAACTAGGGGTCAGTATCCTTAATAACAAGAACCATTTAAAACAAAAATAAATTAAGGGGTGAAATGCTATCATTAAAATGTCAATAATGGTAAACAATAAGAACAGAGATACATTTCAATAATATTTGCAAGGTCTTTACTATCAAAAAATGTTAACTACACAATGCTTTCTTACAATGTTAACAAGAGTTTAAAGAAACCAAACAAGCCATTTAATCACCATCAAAATAGATGCACGCTTGAGTCCTTAATTAGCCCCATTCTGCTCCAAGCTACAGTTTGCAGACCCCTGGGCTGTGCTGAGGACTTGACAGGAGTTAAACATGAGGTCTTTGTCCCTGAGCATTTTATTTTCATGGAAGTTGATGCTCATTTTTAACATGGTACTGAGTTAACTGTTGGTTCAGCACATAGCATCAAATTGAAAACAAAAGAAACATATAATATGGCCAAGATTAGTGGTGAACTAGAGGGTTTAGAAAGTTTGCAAAATGGACAAAGATGGCCAAAGAAAGGGGAAGAAAATAAACTTTGAGGGCAAACTGCAAATAATATCAAGATGGACAGCAAGAGCTTTTTATATATATATAAAGAAAGAATGAAGTCAACATGAATGTAGACCCTTAGAGAATGAGGCTGTAAAATAATAATGGAAAACCAGGAAATGACAGAGGAGTTAAGTACTTTTCATTTTTCTTCATGGGAGAAGGGCGAAAGGAGAAAAGACAATTAATACAAAAGCTATCACTAGAAAAAAGATATAGAGAAAGTAATGGGTCAAACAACTGATAGGTCCCCTTGAACTGATGGGACATATCCTAGGATATTAAATGAATAGTTTCAGAGATAATGGATACACTGGTAGTAATGTTCCAAGAATCCTTAGATGCTGGAAAAGACCTGGAGGTTTGGAAAACTACTAATGTAACACGCCCATTCAAAAAGGGAAGGGGACAATTACAGGTAGCTATAGGCCAATGAGCACAACACACAGGAGCTGAATACTATATAAAAGAAGGAATATTGCAGAAAGCTGCTGCATAGGGGGATTTGGGTATTTTAGCATCTCTGGCTGGGCCAGCATTTATTGTACATCCCTAGTTGCCCATGAGAAGGTGGTGGTGAGCTACTTTCTCAAATTTCTGTAGTCCATTCGCTGTAGGTAGAGCTACATTGCTGTTTGCAAGAGGATTTCAGGATTTTTGACCCAAGGAGTGGGTAGTCATGAAAGCAAATAGAATGTTAGCTTTTATTTTGAAGGGAATATAGTATAAAAATGGGGAAGTCTTGTTAAAACTATACAAGACATTAGTCAGCCCACATTTGGAAATTCTGAAGAGTTTTAATTCCTGATCTGCGACAGATACAGTGGCATGGAAGGCAGTCCAGTGAAGGTTCAGCAGGTTAATTCCAGTTATGGAAGGATTTTCTTATGAGGAGAGATTGAGAAGTTTGGGATTGCACTTCTTGGAATTTAGAAGAATGAGAGGCAACCTTATTGAAACATATAAGATTCTTCATGGTCTTGACAGGGTAGATGTGGAGAGAGATTGCTTCCCTTTATGGGAGGGTCTAGGACCAGACAGCATTATTCAAAATAAAAGGTTGCTCTTTTAAGATAGAGATGAGGAGGATTTTTTTCCCTCAAATGTTGGTGAATCTATGGAATTCTTTACCATGGAGAGTTGTCGAAGCTAAGTCATTAGGTGTATTTAAGGCTGAGATAGACAGAATTGTAATCAAATAAGGGAATAAAGAGTTATGAGGTTAAAACAGGAAAGTAGACAGATTAGCCATGATGTAACTGAATGATGGAGTGGATTCAATGGGCTGATTGGCCTACTTGTGCCCCTACATTTTATGATCTTATGCCTTCTGCGAGGGGTAGTCTGAACTCTGGCCTGTGATGTGAGCAAAGAGTTTGGTAATGTGTGGGCCATGTGCTCGAGGTCACACCTTGTCTGAACTTTGCCGTGAATGAAAGATGGAGAATATGGCCATTGATCCCACAACCTCTCATATGCACAGCGAGCGCGCCTACATTTGGCCCACATCAGCTCCTACATCTTATGGTCTTACTTGTGGTCAGAGAACTGAGGAGAATAGAGGAATGGACCATTTGTTGCTGCTGGAATAGCTTGGGAAGCTGCCTCATTGCCTACAATGACATCAATGATGGGCAACATGTATAGGAGAAAAAGCAAGGAGTCAGAGAGGAACAATGGGGCATATCCACTGTGGTCTTTTAACAATGGGAGATGGATCCATTTCAGAAGATATCCTGATTGAACTCATTCAGGTAGGAGAAAAACCAAGAGGGAGGAATGTTATAGAATGGGGCAACAAAAGAGGAGACACAAGAGGTAGTCAGAGTGTTTGTCCTTACATTGCCATGACCAATACAGGGGAACAGATAAACATAAAAATAGGTGTAAGATTAGTACATTCATCCCTCTCAAGCCTTTCAATAAGATCATGGCCGATCTAACGGTAAAATAAATCCACATTTCTCCATGTCACTGGTAACCTTTCTCTCCATCGTTGAACAAGAATCTATCCATTCTGCCTTAAAAAATATTCAGGAACTCTGCTTCCACCAGGTTTACCATCACAGACCAGGGCAGGTTGAATAACTCTCTAAATACCTTATGAGGTGTAGAAATAGTGTGAACACATATGGACAATAGTGATACAAAATAGGTCCAATGCAGGAGAATCCCATTACCTCACATCTGGAAGTGCTCCCAAATACTCATTTTTTTAATCAGCAAATTAAAGTTAATGTGGAATCACAGAAAAGCCAGTTTTAAACTTTTGGATAAGAATGTAGACAAATGGAACAGATCCGGAAGTAAGGGAAATGACAGCATTTTCCCAGTTAACTGCCCTCAATTGTTAGTCAACTCAATTGCCAGTTAACTGGCAGCAGTAAACATATTTACAAGAAGGTTTCAATCTGTTGATTTACAGCTTCAAACTCATATCAGGGTGGTAGAACGGAATTCAATGATTTTTCATAACATAACGGATTATTATACGAAAGCAGTAATGGATAATTGGGAAATATCTGTTTTGTTCACTGTCCTTCCACTTTAGCAATGACAATTGGGTTTCCTCCTTTCAGGCCTTAGCAAATAAAGCAGAACGTAATTGCTGCATTGATACCTGCATTACAGCAGGTGTCTCAACAATCACAGGCTGCTGAAGAGGTTACAGGTTGTATACTGGAGTAAACAAGGTGTAGAGCTGGATGAACACAGCAGGTCAAGCAGCATCAGAGGAGCAGGAAGGCTGACGTTTCGGGCCTAGACCCTTCTTCAGAAATTTCTGAAGAAGGGTCTA
>NW_025979084.1:0-6239 GCF_021869965.1 Rhincodon typus | reverse complement strand
CAGGTCGGCGCAACATCGAGGGCCGAAGGGCCTGTACTGCGCTGTAACGTTCTATGTTCTATGACTTTAACCTGACTTGGCACAGAAACATTACACAGATCTTCACTGGATTTAGAAATGTAAAACAGACAAAAGGCGAGGGACGTTATGAAGTAGTCAGCTCCTTTGACGTGCCAAATATACCCGAAAGTGACACATGTGTCAAGTATGTCATGTTTCGAGCTCATATCCAGCAAACACCAGCTACGCTGTTACGAAAGCAGGTAAGATTCTATTGCACGTTGCATGTTAATCTTTCAGATATCATTTAAAAAGGATAAAGAAGCAGGAAGTGATTACAGTCAATCGTCTTTGATTATGTCAATCCCGAAATTTGACATTATTGTATGCCTGAACGTTTCCTTTCTTCAGCTTATTCCAAACGTGTGTAGTATATTGTCACGTGGGATTCAGACAACAGTGGATATTCGTCATTGAGGGGTCCATAATTTACATTATGTTCCAATTCACTATCGAATATACGTTCAGTGTTAAATTTAATAACTGGAAATGTTAAGGAGGGTCATAAAAGATGGAGAGGAAAATCATCACGTTTTACAGCATAGAAGAGGCTCTTTGGCTCATTGAGTGCTGCCCACCTATCTACACTAATCACATTTTCCAGCACTTGGCCCAAACCATTGAACGATAAGACATTTAAGCTCGACCGCTTACATTTCTTAAAGGTTTCGCAGCTATACTACCCTGCAAGGCAGTGCATTCCTGATACCCAATGCACTCCGTGAAAAATAAACCCTCAGTTTCAGTCTGAACCTTCTGCCTTTCGTATAAAAATTATGACCTCGTGTTGTTCACCCTTCAACTAAGGGGAGCAGTTGCTTTTAATCCACCCTGTCAATGCCTTCATAATCATATACAGATCAATCAGGAAGAGAACAATCCGAGCTTCTCCAAACTCTCTTCATAGCTAACATGCTCCAAACCAGACAACATCCCGGTGAATCTCTGCTTCACCCTCCCTCGTGCATTCAAATATTTTTGTATTGTTAGCTGAAAGTACCTAACGGGTTGTTTTAAAGCCTGATCGAAATGATTACAAGAAGAATTGTCCACTCATTATATACCTAATTCATTAGCTTAAAATACTTAATGTACATATGAATTAATAATTGTCAGTTTATTTCATAGATATGTGTTAATGTTAAAAGATTAGGTTAAACTACTCAGATATATATTAATCAAATGATTCTCAATACTGCCTTTCAGCTCATCAGTAACTTTGGCAATGGCAGCACTTGGAGCTCTATCTTAGATTCCACACTGCTGGTTTCATGAATTCGAGCCCAATGGTGAAAGTCCAATGACTGGAGTAAGGTACCTGATATTAACACTATTTTGAACCTATTGTGACATGCTATATCACCATTGCGTAGCACTTCCAATACTTTTCCTAGGAAGAAGCTCGGCAGAATTTACTGGAGGAGGAGCCTAGCAGGAAAGACATTGGAACGGTAATGGCAGGAGTTTCTGGGAGTAATTCAGAAGACGCAGCAAAACTTCATCCCTCGGGAAAAAAAGCATGGTACAGGGAGGATGAGGTAACCATGGCTCATGAAGGAATTCAGGGATAGCATAAAAGCAAAAGAGAAAGCACATAATGTGGTGAAGGGCAGTGGGAAACCAGAGGACTGGGAAGCTTACAAAGATTAACACAGGGCAACAAAAAAAGATATAAGGAGGGAGAAGAATAAATATGAGGGTAAGCTAGCCACTAATAGAAATGAAGTCTGTAATAGTTTCTTTGGATATATAAAGGGCAAAAGAGAGGTAAAAGTGGACATTGGACCACTGGAAAATGACGGTGGAGAGATAGTAGTGGGGAACAAGGAAATGGCTGAGGAAATGAACAATTACTTTGCGTCGGTCTTCACGGTGGAAGACACGAGTAATATCCCTAAAATTCGTGACAGTCAGGGGGCAGAGCTGAGTATGGTGGCCATCATCAAGGAATAGGTGCTAGTAGAACTGATTGGCCTGAAGATGGATGAATGACCTGGTCCAGTTGGACAACACCCCAGAGTTCTAATGAGATAGCTGAAGAGATAGTGGAAGCATTAATGGTGATCTTTCAGGAATTGCTAGAGTCAGGAGCGTCCCAGAGGACGGGAAAATCACTAACGTGATACCCCTGTTTAAAAAGGGACGAAGCAAAAGACAGAAAATTACAGGCCGATTCGCCTAACCTCGGTCTTGGGTAAGATTTTGGAGTACATTGTAAAGGATGAGATTTCTGAATATTTTGAAGTGTATAAGGGGAGATCATGCCTGGCAAATCTGCTAGAATTCTTTGAGGAAGTAACAAGCAGGGTAGACCAAGGAGAGCCAATGGATGTTATCTACCTGGACTTCAAGAAGGCCCTTGATAAGGTGCCACAGAGAAGGCTGCTGAGTAAGATAGGGGCCCATGGTGTTAGAGGCAAGGTGCTGGCATGGATAGAAGATTGGCTGTTTGGCAGAAAGCAGAGAGTGGGGATAAAAGGGTCTTTCTCAGGATGGCAGCCAGTGAAAAATGGTGTTCCACAAGGGTCAGTGTTGGGACCATAACTTTTCACTTTATACATTAATGATCTCGATGAAGGAACTGTGGGCATTCTGACTAAGTTTGCAGATGATACAAAGGTACGTGGAAGGACAGGAAGTATTGAGAAAGCAGGGAGGCTGCAGAAGGATTTGGACAGGTTAGGAGCGTGGTCAAAGAAGTGGCAGATGGAATACCATGTTGGAAAGTGTGAGGCCATGTACTTTGGTAAGAAGAATAAAAGCATGGACTATTTTCTTAATGGGGAGAAAATTCGGAAGTCTGAAGTGCGAAGAGACTTGGGGTTCTGGTCCAGCGTTCTCTCAAGTTAAACTTGCAGGTTGAGTCAGTAGTCAGGAAAGGAAATGCAATGTTGGCATTTATTTTGAGAGGACTTGAATATAAAACAGGGATGTACTACTGACCCTTTATAAGGCTCTGGTCAGGTCACATTTGGAGTATTGTGTGCAGTTTTGGGCCCCATATCTCAGGAAGGATGTACTGGCCCTGGAGCAGGTTCAGAGGAGGTTCACGAGAATGGTCCCTGGAATGGAAAGCTTAACATATGAGGAACATTTGAGGACTCTGGGACTATACTCATTGGAGTTTAGAAGGATGAGGGGGGATCTAATTGAAACTTACAGAATACTGAATGGCCTGGACAGATTGGATGTTGGGAAGATGCCTCTATTGGTAGGAGAGACTAGGACACGAGTGCACAGTTTTGAGTAAAGGGAGGAACTTTTAGAACGGAGATAAGGAGAAACTTCTTCAGCCAGAGAGTGGTGAATCTATGGAATTCACTGCCACAGCAGGCTGTGGAGGCCAGGTCATTGAGTACATTTAAGACTGAAGTAGATAGGCTCTTGATTATCAAGGGGATCAAGAGTTTCAGGGAGAAAGCGGGAGAATGGGGTTGGGGAACTTATCAGCCATGATTTAATGGCGGAGCAGACTCGATGGGCTGAATGGCCTCATTTCCTATGGTCTTATAGTACTACACTGAGAGAAAACAAGCTGAAAATAGTCTTCCGTGTGGCTCCTTTTTAACTGCACAATATTCTGCTTCCCACTCATCCAAGGTCATTGAATTACTTCCGAGCCTAAGCAGACTGTTTTTACAGTAAAATTGTCATTTTCAACTTGTCTTCAATTGCCCACTGTCATATCCAATTAACCCTTAATGTTTAACACTGAATGGTCTGGTTTGGAGATATCATTTTTAAGGTCAACACTACATACCACCATTTGACATCTTCAAAACAGACCATCAGAATTTTTACAAGCACATACACATTGCTCAAAAGCTACAAGTTGGTTATACAGACAATATAGTTTATAGACCCTTATGCTGGTGCATAAAAACAAGAAACAAACAATTAACCATAATGTAGCAATTGGATACCATAAGCTTTAGTTACAACCCCTGAAATATGACCCACCAATTGTGCACATTAAAGGTTCCGAAATCGTATGCTGTGCGAATCAATTGATCATGGCTGTAGGTCATGGCAGTTTCTTGCCGTAAGAAGCTATGGTGTAGTGTTTCCAAATAAGATTTAATTTACTGATGCTATACAAGGAATACCCACAAATTCTTAAATATCATATCTGGATGTACCCTATGTAGTTGATGGATGATGCCATTCAAAGTTATCGCATCCCATTCTTTGATTACATGTATATATAGATATAATTGCATCATAGATAGCATAATTTCTCTCCCTAAATAAGCTGGTGCGTGGTTCCTCTCTGTTCTTATTAAAATGAGCAATGACAGTCTCCCTCGTTTGGACAGTGGCTGTCGCAGTTTCTACGATCTGGAATCCCGTTCCAAACTGATTGCAAGGAGAAGGGTTCAGAATGACATCTCAAACATATTTATATTAACTAATATTTAAATATGCTAGCAACGAATTTTGCTGAAATTGGAAATGGTGCCTCAATCGCTTCAGGGGATCACTATATGATCATTTTCATAATTACTCCAAGCAAATAATGACTGATAATGCAAAAAGCGGGCCCCGATTAACCGATGATAGTTCAGATATTATTGTGCCAATTGCAATTTGGAAGGCAGCTTTGCTGGTTCTTTTGCGATAATCAAGCTATAGCATGGTCGGGGGAGAAACAGGTTTTTTTTTAGTAACGTTATCAAACGGTGACACGCCCTCTGAATGATAGTTTGGTAACTGAAAATAAAGTCAGTAATGCCGGTCACCTTCATGCACTGTTTGCATCAGCGTATTCCATGCCCTTTGTTCTATGATTAAAACTTAACATCGTGAGACGCACTCAACCAAATCACTACTTGCGCTGTGCACGCCGCCACAGTCTCTTTCACAAACTGGCCGGCTTCGTCAATTTGTACATGTCAGCTCTTCTGTCTATCAGCACACGAAGCTGCAGCTGTGAGGCAGCTTGAAAAAATAATATCACTTAGCTGTTGTGGTGTATGTTTATTTCACTGTTAATTTTCAGAATGAAATTGATGCTGAGAAAGTCAAAAACAGTAGTCCGCTTAAAGTTCACGAAGACGAAAAAGCTGGATATATTTGTGATCACAGCAGGCCAAGCAGCATTAGAGGAGCAGGAAATCTGACGTTTCGGGTCCAGACCCTTCTTCAGAAATGGGGGAGGGGAAGGGGATTCTGAAATAAATAGGGAGAAAGGGGGAGGCGGATAGAAGATGGATAAAGGAGAAGATAGGTGGAAAGGAGACAGACAGGTCGAGGAGGCGGGGTTGGAGCCAGTAAAGGTGAGTGCAGGTGGGGAGTTAGGGAGGGGATAGGTCGGTCCAGGGAGGACGGACAGGTCAAGGAGGCGGGATGAGGCTAGTAGGTAGGAGACGGGGGTGGGGCTTGAGGTGGGAGGAATGGATAGGTGGGAGGACAGGTTAGGGAGGCGGGTACGAGTTGGGCTGGTTTTGGGATGCGGTCGGCGGAGGGGAGATTTTGAAGCTTGTAAAGTCCACATTGATACCATTGGGCTGCAGGGTACCCAAGCGAAATATGAGATGCTGTTCCTGCAACCTTCGGGTGGCACATACAAATTGTTACATGGAATGATAAGATTATTTTGCTGCAACTTTGCCACCTTCTCCGTTATATGATTGAAACATTTTCCTGACTTGAGGAAGAAACTACCATATAGAAGTTGACAATTGCGAGAGAATGTTTTACAACTTCACCTATCTCGTGAGCATTCTATGGAAATTCACTGGACCTTCGTCTCAACTTTCAAATTTCTCAGATATCGTCCCTAGAGGGGCTATAGAAATAATGACCATTTCTCTACAAGGAGCACTTTATTTCATGTGTGTTCTGCATCTGAATATTTGTGCTGTTTTCAAAGCTCTAACGATCTTATTTCAAACCAGTGAACTTTGCATGTTGGGGAATGCGCCTGTTAATGCAATTGCTGCACTGTACACACATTGGTAAAGATGCAGTTAAGTTACCTGAACGCAGTAAAAAGCGATTCACTAAAATGTTAATTGCAAATTCAAACAAATTCCGTTTTGATTTTGATATAAATTGTTTTACATCAGATTATTACATAACGTGATTCTGCAGAAATAATAGTGTGGAGCTGGAGGAGCACAGCAGGTCAAGCAGCATCAGAGGAGCAGGAAAGTTGACGTTTCGGGTCGGGACCCTTT
>NW_025979083.1:0-6240 GCF_021869965.1 Rhincodon typus | reverse complement strand
CTTTCCTGCTCCTCTGATGCTGCTTGGCCTGCTGTGTTCACCCAGCTCTACACCTTGTTATCTCAGATTCTCCAGTATCGGCAGTTTCTACTATCCATGAAAATAATTAACACTTGGTTTGCTAGTGTGAATGAATCGATGGGCTGCATTTACTTCTGTCCATTCGAATGAAACCTTTCCCTAAACGAATCATTTTTTTAAAAATTAATACCAACAGATCTACTACCCCAGTAGCCTCCTGTTTTAACATTCTAGTACTTAGTCCCTCAACTGCATCGTTCACTCAGCAGCCCTTCCCTGGCGATTACAATTTCCCCAGTTCCTCTCTCCCTTCAACCTTCTGATTTATTGGTATTACTGGGGCTTATTTTGTATCCACTGCAGGTAGTCCCCGATTTATCAGCGCTCCTACTTGCAGCTGAGATCCCTTACAGGGATGTATTAATATTAATTCTAAAGATCCATTACATATACCAATGGCTATTGTACTGTGTATTGTATCCCGTATTCTGTTCTGACCTACCAGGACGTACCCAAAAGCACAACCTGTTAACAAAGCTGGAATTGCCTGCATACCGAAGACAGAAGTGAAACTTTTATTGACTGCATCTGTCATTTCTGTTAATTGCTGAATTTGACCCTCTAGCAGACCATTTCTCATCTTACTTACACCTTTCCTTTTTAGATATCTGTAGAAACTTATGTTTTCACAGTTTCTAGCTAGCTGCCTCTCAAACACTAGTATGTTTGACTTGATTAATCTTTTTGATTATTCTCTGCCACTCTTTGTATCTGACGCTCACCTATGCCGTTTCCTTAAGTTTCATGCTCTCCTTAACCTTTATAGCTAAGACAATAGTAGACCCTTCTGAGCATCCTGAAACACAGCAGCACAGTGACTCTGTGGTCAACACTGCAGCCTCACAGCACCGGGGACCTGGGTTTGATTCCCACCCTGTCTGCATGGGTTTCCTCCCACAGTCCAAAGGATGTCCAGGTTAGGTGGACTGACCATACTAAATTGTCCATAGTGTCCAGGGATGTGCAGGTGAGGTGGGTTAGCCATAGGGAATACAGGGTTAGGATAAGGGTTTGGATCTGGGAGGGATGCTCTTCAGAGAGTCAGTGTGGATTTGATAGGCTGAATAGCCTGCTTCTACATTATAGGAATGTTAGAATCCCTTTAAATACCTGTCACTGCTTCTCAATTGACCTGTCTTCTAGTCTATTATCCCAGCTCACTTCCTCTAACTCAGCTTCATGCCCATATAGTTGTCTTTTTAAGTTTAAAATATTAGTTTTAAAACTACTCATCTCCCTTTCAGATTGGATCTAAATTCCATCATAGTATTAATATTGTTACCTAGAGGTGTCTTTACTCTGTGGCCATTCATTAACCTTGTCACATTGTCTAGTACCAAGTCTAGTACAGCCTGCTCTCTGATCAATTCCACAACCTGTGGCCGAATGAAACTGTCTTCAAAACATTCTATAAATCCCTAAACAACATTATGGTTACCAAATCAATTTTTCCACCTCATATATAGACGAAATTCATCAGTAATTATTGTTATCACTTTATCACAAGTTCAATATTTATTTTTCTGTCATAAAACAAAGAACTGCAGATGTCTGAGCTCTGAAATAAACAAAAACTGAAAACTGTGGAGAAAATCAATAGGTCTAGCAGTATCTGTGGAGAGAAAAAGCAGAGTTAACGTTTTGAGTCGAGTGACCCTTCTTTAGAATGTTTTGTTCGAGTTTCTTTCTGCATGTGTAATCTGTCCTTTCATTGATCTTTGAATCATTCTCACAAGTGACTTCTTCCTCTGCTATTCCTCCTCTACAGCCAAACTACCCCTCCATCCTGATCTCCTGAACCATGGTCATCTCTAACTATAGCACCAATACCATCTTTGATCAGGAATGCCACCCTCTGCTTTTACCTAGCTTCCTAATCTTCTTGTAAATCATATCCTTCTCCATATTCCAAAGTGTATCACCTCACTTTTGCCAAGGCTACATTCCACCCAATTCTCCTGCCATCTTCCTGTAACCTTTGATTCCCTTACTAATCAAGAATCTATCTATCTCTGTCTTAAATACACTCAATGACTTGGTCTCCCCAGCCCTCTGTGGCAATGAGTTCCACAGATTCACTACCATCTGGCTGAAGAAAGTCCCCCACATCTCAGTTCTAAAGGGTCTTCCCTTCCCTCTGAGACTGTGCCTATTCTCTCCTACTAGTGTAAACATCTTCTCCATGTCCAGTCTATCCAGGCCTCTCTGTATTCTGTGAGTTTCAATGAGATCTCCCCATCATCCTTCTATACTCCATTGACTACAAACCCAGAGTCCTCAAACATGCCTCCTCAAACTCTTCATCCCCTTATAAACCTCGTCTAGACCCCCTCCAACATCAACACATCTTTCCTTAAATGTGGGAACGTAAGTAAGGTGCTCACACTATTCCATATACAGCCTCAGCTGTACATCCCTGATCTTGTATTCTAGCCCTCTTGAAATGAGTGCTAACATTGTGTTTGCCTTCCCAACTGCCAACTGACCTATGTGTTAAACTTAAGAGAACTAGGACTCCCAAGTCCTTTGTGCTTCAGATTTCCAAAACATTTCCTTGTATAGAAAATCGACTACACCTCTATTCTTCCTGTCAAAGTGCCCAAAATCACATTTTCCCACATTGTATTACCTCTGCCACATCTTTGCCCACTCTCCTAGCCTGTCTAAGTCCTTCTGCAGCCTCCCCACTTCCTCAAAACTACCTGTTCCTCTACCTATCTTTGTGTCATCTGCAAATTTGGTAACAATGTCCTCAGTTCCTCCATCCAGATCAATAATAGTTCACATGAACTATTGTGGTCCCTACAAGGACTGCTGCGGAACTCCACCAGTCACTGGCTGTCATCCTAAAAGAGACCCCTTTATCCCCACTCTCTGCTTTCTGCCGGTCAGCCAGTCCTCTATCCATACCAGTATCCTGCCCCTAACACCATGAGCTATTTAGCAGCCCCCTGTGCAGCACCTTGTCAAAGGACTTCTGGAAATCCAAATCAATCACTTCCACTGGCTCTCCTTTGTCTAAATTGCATATTACCTCCTCAAAGAATTCCAGCAGATTTGTCAGGAATGACCTCCCTTAATGAACCCATGCTGACTGAGCCCTGTTTTACCATGCATTTCCAAGTACTCCACAATCTCATCCTTAGTAACAGACTCTCAAATCTTACCAACAACCTAGTTCAGGCTAATTTGCCTATAGTTACCTGTCTTCTGCAACAGGAATGTTACATTAGCCATTTTCCAGACTTCACTTGTCTCCGGTGATACCTGAAAGATCACTGCCAATACCTGTACAATCTCCTCAGTTATCTCCTTCAGAACTCTGGGGTGTAGCCCATCCAGTGTGGGTGATTTATCCACATCCAGACCTTTCAGCTCTCCCAGGACCTTCTCCTTGTTGATGGTCACTATACTGACCTCTGTCCCTGAGTCTCTGGAAGTTCTGGTGTTCGGCTGGTGTCTTCTACTGTGAAAATTGATGCGAAGTACCTATTCAGTTCCTCCACTATTTCTTTGTTTCCCATTACTCCTTCTCTAGCCTCATATTCTAGCAGTCCAATGTCCACTCTTGCCTCACTCTTACCTTTTGGGTATCTAAAAAATCTCTTTCAATCTTCTTTAATATTACTAACTAGCTTACCTTCATATTTCATCTTCCTCCTACTTGTTGTTTATTTAATTATCCTCTGCTAGTTTTTAAAGGCTTCCAAATTCTTTGGCTTCCCTCTAAACTTTGTTACACTGCTTGCTTTTCTCTTGCTTTTATTGCTGTTCCTGACTACATTTGTCAACCATGGTTGCCTCATCCTCCCCTTAGTATGTTTCTTCTTCCTTGGGGTGAATTTCTGCTGTTCCTCCCGAATTACCCCCAGAAACTCCTGCCATTGCTACTCCACCATCTTCCCTGCTCGGCTCCCCTTTCCAACCAACTCTGGCCAGCTCCTCCCTCATGTCTTTGTAGTCACCTTTACCCAGTTGTAATACCATCACATCTGATTCAATCTGATATCAAATGCAGGGTGAATTCTATCATATTATGGTCACTGACCCCTAGGGGTTCCTTCACCTTAAGCTCCCTAATCAAGTCTGCCTCATTACACATCACCAAATGCCATTGCTGGAGTCAGAGATAACACAGTGTGGAGCTGAAGGAACACAGCAGGCCAGGCAGCATCAGAGGAGCAGGAAAGTTGATGTTTTGGGTCTGGAACCTTCTTCAGAAATCCAGAACTGCCTGTTCCCTAGTGGGCTATGCCACAAGTTGCTCCAAAGCACCACATGATAGACATTCCACAAATTCCTTTTCTTGAGATCCGCTACCAATTTGATTTTGGCAGTTCACCTTCATATTGAAGACCCCGATGATTATTGTAATAATGCTTTTCTTACATGCCTTTCTCTGTCTCCTGATTTATGTTGTGCCCCACATCCTGACTATTTCTCGGAGGGCATGTACTTAACTCCCATCAGGGTCTTTTTTCCTTTGTGGTTTGTCAATTCTACCCACACAGATTCTACACCTTCTGACTCGATATCACTTTATGCAATTGATTTAATTTCACTTCTTACTTACAAGGTGCCACCACCTGCCTGCCCTTTCGATCAGACGTGCATACTTGGATATTTGGTTCCCAGCCCCGATCAGCCCGCAGCCACCTCTCTGTGATACCCACCACATACACCCAATAGGTCTCCCGCTCTTACACCCCATTCAAATGTGTCCTCTTTAGTTGATATTACCTGTCCTTCTTGCCAAAATTAAACTCTTCACACTTACCTGCATGATATATCATCCTTTCATTCCACCAGTCCACATCCTTCAGACCAGAAGACCATAATACATAGGAGCAGATGCAAGCCATTCAGCTACTGAGCCTGCACTGCCATTCAATGAGATCATGGCTAATGTGATAATCATCAACTCCACTTTCCTGCCCTTTCCACATAACCTTTCATTCCTTCACTGATTAAAAATCTATCTATCTCAGCCTTGAATATACTTTTTAAAAATTTATACATTTTTGTAAAATGTGGGTGTTGCTGGCTGGCCATCATTTATTGCCCATCTGTAGTTGCCCTTGAGAAGGTGATGGTGAGCTGCCTTCTTGAACCACTGCAGTTCACCTGCTGTGCGTTGACCCTCAATGCTATTAGGGAGGGAATTCCAGGATTGTGACCCAGCAACAGTGACGGAACAGCGATATATTTCCAAGTCAGGATGGTGAGTGGCTTGGAGGGAAACTTGAAGGTGGTTGTGTTCCCATGTATCTGATGCCCTTGTCCTTCTAGATGGAAGTGGTCGTGGGTTTGTAAGGTGCTGCCTGAGGATCTTTGGTGAATTTCTGCAGTGCATCTTGTAGATAGTACACACTGCTGCTACTGAGCGTCAGTGGTGGAGGCATTGGATGCTTGTGGATGTGGTGCCAATCAAGCGGGGGCTGCTTTGTCCTGGATGGTGTCAAGCTTCTTGAGTGTTGTTGGGGCTGCACTCACCCAGGCAAGTGGCGAGTATTCCATCACACTCCTGACTTGTGCCTTGTAGATGGTGGGCAGGTTTTTGGGGGTCAGGAGGTGAGTTACTTGCCGCAGTATTCCCAGCTTCTGGCCTGCTCTTGTAGCCACAGTGTTTATGTGGTGAGTCCAGTTGAGTTTCTGATCAATGCTAAATGCCAGGATGTTGATAGTGGGGGATTCAGTGATGGTAACACCATTGAATGTCAAGGGGCAGAGACTGGATTGCCTCTTATCGGTGATGGTCATAGTGTGGCATTTGTGTGGCATGAATGTTACTTGCCACTTGTCAGCTCAAGCCCGGATATTGTCCGGATCTTTTTGCACTTGGACACAGACTGCTTCAGTGTCTGAGGTGTCACAAATGGTGCTGAACATTGTACAATCATCGGCAAACATCCCCATTTCTGACCTTATGATGGAGTGAAGGTCTTTGAAGAAGCAGCTGAAGATGGTTGGGCCTAGGACACTGCCCTGAGGAACTCCTGCAGAGATGTCCTGGAACTGAGATAACTGACCTCCAACAACCACGACCATCTTCCTATGTGTCAGGTATGACCCTAACCACCAGACAGTTTTTCCCCAATACCCATTGTTTCCAAACAAAAAAATGAAAGAACTGAGGATGCTGTAAATCAGGAAACAAAA
>NW_025979082.1:0-6241 GCF_021869965.1 Rhincodon typus | reverse complement strand
TGATAGCACTGTTACTGACACCTTCCATCACTTTACTGATGACCGAGGGTGGACTGATGTATTAGTTTTATGCCACAGCACAGGCTGCCTCATTAATTAGTCTATTTTTACACTGTTGCAAAGCAGAAAGCAGTGATGACTGGTATTGTCACTGTATCGTTCAGATGTATGAACGATGAGACCGTATTTATATTTGTTGCATAACGGATGGCATGTAAATTACTTTGGATTAACACCACTGTACAGTAACAGTGTGTGATTACTGGTCATGTACAGTCCTTACACCTCCTTAAGGATTGGTCTGCGTGGGTGTTCTCCCCTGATTGAGGAGTCCCAAACCAGGGGACACAATCTCAGCACACAGGGTAGACTACTTAGGACCAAAATAAGGAAACATGTCTTCACTCAGAGGCTTATGAACCTGTGGAATTCTCCACCACAGGAGGCTGTCACTGAACCTACTCAAGACGGAGACAGATAAATATTTTTAAAGAGGTATGGGCAATGTCAATATGGCATTGAGACAAAGGATCAGTTGTAATCATATTGAATAGCAGAGCAGACTTGAGGGCAGAATGGCCTTATTCCTCCTTTTGAAACCTCTCCACCAAGGAATCTAGTTAGCTTTCTATCTCCAGAGTTAGTGAATGCTGTCAAGTACAGGTTACCATGCAGGAGTATCATAGAATGCCTACAGTGTGGAAGCAGGCCATTTGGCCCATCGAGTCAGCACCAACCATTCAAAGAGCATTCCACCCAGGCCCACCCCAACTATCCTATCCCTGTAACCCTGCACTTCCCATGGTCAATCCACCTAGCCTGCATAATCCCTGGACACGATGGACAATTTAGCATGGCCAATCCACCTAACCGGCACATCTCTGGATTGTGGGAGGAAACCAGAGCACCCGGAGGAAACCCACGCAGACCCGGGGAGAATGTGCAAACTCCACACAGACAGTCACCCAAGGGTGAAATCGAACCCAGGTCCCTGATGCTGCGAGGGTACAATGCTAACCACTGAGCCACCGTGCCAATTACAGAATCTCTGTAATTAATATCTCGCCCTTGCTTCCCTAATGAGCTTTTGCCTTTCACATGCATATCCAATTTAATAAGGAAGCCAAATGCAATAATTTCTCTTTCGGCCCTCCTCGCCGTTCTCCATTGGGCTTGCTTACTGCCCATTTGGCTGTGGCATAGTGACGTAATGAATTCTGTTATTTGACTTATTCTGCGGCAGAAAGGATGCACACCAGCTGTTGACAAATGACCCGCGGCTGTCTCAGATTCCACACAGCCTGCGCTAAAGGTCCAACAGAAGGGGGAAATAAAAACAAACACACGCACACAGTTTGATTCCCTCTCACAACTACCCAGAGTGGCATAACTGAAGCCCGGAGCTCATCGCTACGGGTGCAGTAGCATGCAGGTTAGCCATAGTAAGAAACCCATGCAGGCTGACAGGGATATGGTAGGAGGCTGGGTCTGGGTGGCACGTTCTTCAGAGGGTTGTTGCAGACTGATGTGCCAAATGGCCTCTTTCTGCATTGACATTCAATGTTGAGAGTACATCGGGTTAGGTCCCAGCAATGATTCGAGTCAGCAACGTTAGCAGTAGAGTGTGAGGACACAATATGATTTATGCAGTCCCATCAGATCCAGCAGTGAATTAACATTCTGAAACCGCGATTGAAGGCCCTACTGAGTGAATGAACGAATGGTTTCGTTGGCAAGTGTATTTTATAGTGAAAAATACAGTAAAATGCAGCGAAAACCTTCCACTGTCACCATGATCTGGTGCCATTTTGAATAGAGTTTAAAGAGAGTCCAGAGCACTTTCACCGCTGCTTCACCATCGCCAGCACTGGACCTAACCGACTGCAAAGCCGCCATTGCTTGGAAGCTATTTTTGTTTGTCATTGGGCCTACCTCACCCACACTGCCTCTGCCAACGTGGCAGCTGGTACTGGAGGCCATGCTCACCAGCTGGCTCCTCAACGCTGCTACCAGAGTCCCGCTCTGGGGCTCATCAGCCACTGCCTTCCTGTCATCTGTCATCGCCACCGAAGGCGCCATGACCAAATTCTCCCCGGGAGGTAAGTAGAAAAAGAAAACAAAAATGAGAAAAGTAGGGGGAAAAAGCTCCCCACCGGACGGAGTTGGGGGGTGCCCAGACGCTGCCCCCACTCCGCCACAGCCATCTTGCACGCTGGAGGAAGAGGTCAAGGTGAGTCAGAGAGAGCAAAGAGCTCAGTGGGGATTGGGACACATCGGAGTTGTGTGGTTTTGGTTAGCTGTGGAGACACTGTGGTGAAGGCAAGGGAGTTGGGAAGTTTGAGAGAACAGAACTGTGGGCAGGTTCCTGAAACAACAAAATGGAAAGCAACCCAGGGGGTTGCGCCATGTGGAAGAAGAGTGACACAAGGAAGTGGGCAGAGATGTCCTCATTTGGGATTGACACTGTGATAGGAGCAAGTTGAAGTGGTGGTTGTGAAAATGAGAAGTTCAATGTTTAGAGTACACCGGGGAGGCCCCAGGATTGAGTTTTGGGTGCCTCTGTTTAGGAAGGATGACACCACTTTGAAGAGGCCACAGAAGAGATTGATGAGAATGACGGCAGCAATGAGAGTCTGTAATATGACCATCCAGACACAGTCCTGTCTCTGTACCACAGTCTATAATATGACCGCCCAGACACAGTCCTGTCTCTGTATCACAGTCTGTAATATAACCATCCACAATCCAGTAAACAGACATATTGCAGGCAGAGATTTGATATCCTGATTAATCCTGATTTGTTGTAATGAATGAATTTGTGCAGATACCCCATTTTCCCTGCTCCCGTCCTGAATAGTTGGTATTGTTTTGTTCAATTGACCTATGAGCTGCCTAAGCTTCAAGTTAGCATTTGCTGAGTTTGCGATCCAGACCAGTCAACAGCCCGGTGAACAAAGGTTGCCTCTGGGGAACAAAGTGCAAACTGTATTGTTGTCACAGATAAATCTACTTTAACTGCAGCTCCTGCCATAAAGTCATCTCTTCAAAAAAAATTCTACCACACTCATCAGATACGGCCTTCCCTTATCAAATCCATTGTGGCTCGTCAGCTCAAAACTTTCCAAGTGGTTTTTCATTTTTCTTAACCCCTTGTGATTTTTCTTTTATTTATCTTCACACCTCGCTACTGACAAGTTTCCTTCTTTCATTTCCTCACTTTGCAGCCATTTCTGTCTTGAACTGTCAAACCTTTCAGAAATCCTCAACCACTCTACTCCCCTACCCCTGAACTGTACTGATTCCCTTTTGGGTGAACCTACAGATTGCCTCTCTTTCTTTCCAAATTCCCCAGTCGGAGCACAAAATGCTCTGTCAATGGCCAAATCTGACCATTGCCTGCGCTCACCTCTCCTCCTGACCAGGGTGTCAACCCACAGTTAAACAATGCCAGTCCACCTACCTTCTTTGCCACCTTACCCAGAGAAGTCTGGCAAGGCTTGGACAGAGTGGAAATGAACCTACCCAGGGCGAGGACTGGGCATCCCCAGGCTGGAAGGAGTGGCATTGATTGCTGAGCAAGTCGAAAGTGATGAGGATGGGGGCACTCTGAGGGTATTACTTTACTGGGGAGAGGGGAGACACCTAGGGGATTGGGATGGGTGTTGGGTGGGTTGTGTCGGGTGGCTAGGATAATACTCGGCTCGTCCATTCTTCCTGCCAAAGTGCGTAACCTCACATTTTTCCACATCAGATCGTAACGTCAATGATTTTGACCCCTCACTTGACCCTCTGCGGACTCTGTATCATCCTCACCACGAGCCTTTCCATCTATTTTTGTGTCACCCGCAAACTTGGCGATAGCACGTTCACTTCCCTCGTCGATCCATATTGTAAACAATTCCATCCTCAGCACTGATCCCTGTAGCATTCCATGAGTTGCAAGTTGCCCCCTTTATCCCAACACTATGTCTTCTGCTCGTGAGTAATCCTCTATCCATCCTAACCTACTCCCCCGATACCAAGGGCTGATCTTATCAAGTGGCCTTATGCGTGGTACCTTCTTGAACTCCCTTTGAAAACCCAAATAGATTACATCTACTGCTTCTCTTTTATTCATCCTGCTTGATACCTGCTCAAAGGATGTCTGGATTGGTGAGTGGGCAAACGAGAGGGAAATTACCCTCCTCAGTCCCTAAGGAGAGGGTAAGATATCCCTAGGGGATAACATGGAAGGGAAATGGAAAGTTGGTCTTATGGGAATGGAGTGTAAAAATAGGAGGATTTTGCTAAAACACTTCAAGACACAGGTGAGAATGCAGTTGGAGTAGTGTGAACAGTTTTGGGCCCCTTATCTAAGGAAAGATAGACTAGTGTTGGAGGCAGTCCACAGAAGTTTGCTCAGCCAATCCTGGGTATGGAGGGATTTTCTTCTAAGAAGTTGGGTTTGTACTCTTCGGAATTTGGAAGAAGTAGAATGGAACTTAAAGGAACAGAGAAGACATTGAGGGGGCTTTACATGGTAGATGCTGAGGAATTGTATCCACTTTTGAGAGGGTTTAGGAGCACAGGGCATTCTCTCAGAACAAGGTGTTAAACATTAAAGACAGAGGTGAGGAGGAATTTCTTCTCTCAGAGTGTAGTGAATCCATGGAAATTTTTTACCACAGACGTATGTAGGGGCTGGGTGGTAAAGTTTGTTCAAGGCTGAGATGGACAGGTTCGTAATAAGTTTTGGGGAAAAGGCAGGAAGGTGGAGTTGAGAATGATTGGGAGTTAGTGAGGGGGGAGGGCGAAGGGAGAGATGGAGGTTTAAAGTCATTATCTCTATTTCAGTCTCTTTCACTCTTTCTATTCCAGTCTCTTTCTCTCTCTCTATTCCGGTCTCTCTCTATTCCGTGATGTGGAGGGTGCCGGTGTTGGACTCGGGTAGACAAGGTCAGAAATCACACGACACCAGGTTAGAGTCCAACAAGGTTTGTTTGAAAAACACAAGCCTTTGGAGCCTCACTCCTTCTTCAGGTGTTAGAGAGAGAGGTGGCATCAGACACAGAATTTAAAAGTGAAAGATCAAAGGGTCACACCACTGATGTATTAGACAAACCTAAGATGCTGTTAAATCTTTAATCAGTTAAAGGTTTTAATTGATTAATATGTAATGTTAATCCCCGAATTCCTTTCAAGTCACTGTCCTGAGAGAACTAAAGATTTTATCAGTGTATAGAAGAGGTGATAGCCAAGTTTGGTATCCATGAAGATGGCATCAACTGGGATCTTGTGTTCATGTTGCACTACAGGTGACCTCATCCACACTATACACATACACTCTCTCTCTCCCACATACATAGACACACATACTCTCCCTCACATACACTCTCTTCTCTCTTCCACATACACACACACACACTGACTCTCTGCCTCTCACTCTTCACACACACACACGCACGCGAATCTATGGGGTGAATTTGTATTTGCAGATATATTCTATATTGTTAAAAAGCACACAATTTATTGACAGTCAATAGATGTGGCGATTTATAAATTCCTACTTTAGAAATAAAACCAGTCTGACTCCAAAGCAAAACTCAAACAGATTCTAAACAAGGCGTCACACCTATCATGAATTGTCTGACCTAAAATGTCACCTCTTCTTTACACTGATAAAACCTTCAGTTCTCTCAGGACAGTGACTTGAAAGGAATTCGGGGATTTACATATACATATTAATCAATTAAAACCTTCTAACTGATTAAAGATTTAACAGCATCTTAGGTTTGTCTAATACATCCTCATCAATGGTGTAACCCTTTGATCTTTTACTTATATATTCTGTGTCTGATACCACCTCTCTCACTAACACCGGAAGGAGGAGTGAGGCTCCGAAAGCTTGTGTTTTCAAATAAATCTGTTGGACTGTAACCTGGTGTCGTGTGATTTCTGACCTCTCTCTATTCAAGTCTCTCACTCTCACTTTCTCCATATTCCAATCACTCTCTCTTTATTCCAATCCCTCCCTCCCTGTTCCTCTCTCTCTCTCTATTCCAATCTCTCTCTCACTCTCGCTCTCTATCCCAGTCCCTCTCTCTCTCTATATCCCAGTTCCCACACCCTCTCTCTCTCTATATCCCAGTTCCCACACTCTCTCTCTATCTATCCCAGTCCCTCTCTTGCACTCTCTCTCTATCCCAGTCCCTCTTTCGCACTCTCTCTCTATCCCAGTCCCTCTCTCGCACTCTCTCTCTAT
>NW_025979081.1:0-6241 GCF_021869965.1 Rhincodon typus | reverse complement strand
CAACTTCACCAAATGTCTTAAATGTTGATGCTGTTTTGACTAACATGCTTTTTTCACTCAGATAAGCACTTCAGGAGAACAAAATTTGAACTTCACCCAACGACTCAAGTTTTGAAGCTGTTTTGACTCACATGCTTACTTGAGTTAGATGAGCACATCAAAAGACTAAAATCGCAACTTCACCAAAACCCTCAACTTTTGATGCTGGTTTGACTAAAATGCTTATTTCAGTGAGATAAGTACTTCAGAAATCAAAAATCTCAACTTCACCAAATGACCTAATTGTTTTATGCTGTTTTGACTGACATGCTTACTCCACTCAGATAAGCACTTCAGAAAACCAAAATCTGAACTTCACCAAATGACTCAAGTTTTGATGTTGGTTACACTAACGTGCTTATTTGAGTGAGATAAGCTCTTCAGAAGTCATAAATCGCAACTGCACCAAATGACTTAATTTTTAATGCTGTTTTGACTAACATGCTTATTTCAGCGGGATCAGCACTTCAGAAAACCAAAATCTGAACTTCACCAAATGACTCATTTTTTGATATTGGTTTGACTAACATGCTTATTTCAGTGAGATACGCACTTCAGAAGGCTAAAATTTCAATTTCACCAAATGACATAACTTTTGGTGCTAGTTTGATTAAAATTCTTATTTCAGCGAGATACGCCCTTCAGAAGACAAAAATCTGAACCGCACCAAATGACTCAATTTTTAATGTCAGTTTGACTAACATGCTCATTTCACCGAGATAAGCACTTCAGAAGATCAAAATTTCAACTTCAACAAATTACATAACTTTTGATGTTGTTTTGACTGACGTGCTTATTTCTGCAAGTTAAACCAAAGTAGAAGACCAAAATCTCAACTTCACCATCACACTCAAGTTTTGATGCTGTTTTGACTGACATGCTTATTTCACTCAGATAAGCACTTCAGAAGACCATAATATGAACTTCACGAAATGACTCAAATTTTGATGTTGGCTTGACTAACAGGTTTCCTCCAGTGTAAGAAGTACTTCAGAAGTGAAGAATCTTGACTTCACCAAATGACTCAACTTCTGATGTTGTTTAGAGTAACATGCATATTTGAGTGAGATAAGCACTCCTGAAGGCAAAAATCTCATGTTCACCAAATGACTTAATTTTTGATGTTGATTGTATTAAAATGCTCATGAAAGCGAGTTAAGCACTTCAGCAGACATAAACCTGAAATATACCAAATGACTCAATTTTTGATGTTGTTTTGACTAACGTGCTTATTTCATTCAGATAAGCACTTCAGAAGACCAAAATCTGAACTTCACCAAGTGACTCAAGTGTGGATGCTGATTTGATTAACATGCTTATTTCAGTGAGATAAGCAGTTCAGAAATAAAAATCTCAACTTCACCAAATGACTCAACTTTGCTGTTCTTTTGACTAACGCGCTAATTTCAGCGAGATAAGCATATCAGAAGACCAAAATCTCAATTTCACCAAAACATTAAACTTTTGATGCTGGTTTGCCTAAAATGTTTATTTCAGCGAGATAAGCATATGAAAAGACTAAAATCTCAGCTTCACCACAGGACCTAACTTTTGATGCTGATTTGACTAAACTGCTCATTTCAGTGAGTAAGCACTTCAGAAGTCAAAAATCTCAACTTCAATAAAATGTCTTAAATGTTGATGCTGTTTTGACTAACATGCTTGTTTCTCTCAGATAAGCACCTCAGAAGACCAAAATCGCAACTTCACCAAAACACTCAACTTTTGATGCTGGTTAGACAAACATGTTTCTTTGAGTCAGAAAAGTGCTTCAGAAGTCATAAAATCTCAACTTCACAAAATTGCATAATTATTGATGCTCTTTTGACGAACGTGCTTATTTCACTAGATAAGCACATCGGAAGATCAAAATCTCAGCTTCAGCAAATGACTCAACTTTTGACGCTGATTCGATTAACATGCTTATTTCAGTGAGATAAGCAGTTCAGAAGTCAAAAATCTCAACTTCAGCAAATGACTCAACTTTTGATGTTGATTTGACTAACGTGCTTATTTCTGTGAGATAAGCAAAGCAGAAGATCAAAGTCTCAACTTCAACATGACACTCAACTTTTGATGCTGTTTTGACTAACATGTCTATTTCAGTGAAATAAGCACTTAAAAAGACAAAGATCTCAACTTCACCAAATGTCTCAACGTTGGAAGTTGTTTTGAGTAACATGCATATTTAAGAGAGATAAGCACTTCTGAAGCATAGATCTCAAATTCACCAAATGACTTAATTTTTGATGCTGGTTGGATTAAAATGTTTATTTCAGCGAGTTAAGCACTTAGTAGACATAAATCTGAACTTTACCAAATGACTTAATTTTTTATGCTGTTTTGACTAACATGCTGATTTGAGTGAGATAAGAACTTGAGAAGTAAAAAATCTCAACTTCACCAAACGCCTTAATTTTTAATGCTGTTTTGACTAGCATGCTTATTTCAGCGAGTTAAGCACTTAAGAAGATCAAAATCTCACCTTTAACAAATGACACAACTTTTGATGCTGTTTTGACTAACATGCTTATTTGAGTGAGATAAGCACTTCAGAAGTCAAAAATCTCAACTTCACCAAATGACTCAAGTTTTGATGCTGATTTGATTAACATGCTTATTTCAGTGAGATACGCACTTCAGAAGGCTAAAATCTCAACTTCACCAAACGACACAACTTTTGATATCGTTGGAAAAAAATGCTTATTTCAGCGAGTTAAGCACTTCAGAATACCAAAATCTGAACTTCACAAAATGACTCAATTTTTGATGTTAGTTTGACTAACATGCTTATTTGAGTGAGATACGCACTTCAGAAGGCTAAAATCTCAATTTCACTAAATGACATAATTTTTGATGCTGGTTGGATTAAAATTCTTATTTCAGCGAGATATGCACTTTCGAAGACAAAAATCTGAACTTCACCAAATGACACAACTTTTGATGTTAGTTTGACTAACGTGCTTATTTCTGCGAAATAAGCAAAGCAGAAGACCAAGGTTTCAACTTCAACATGACACTCAACTTTTGATGCTGTTTTGACTAACATGTTTATTTCAGTGAAATAAGCATTTCAGAAGATCAAAATTTCAACATCACCAAATGACTGAACTGCTGATGTTGTTTTGACAAACGTGCTTATTACAGCGAGATAAGCATATCAGAAGACTAAAATCTCACTTTCAACAGATGACCTAACTTTTGATGCTGGTTAAACTAAAATGATCATTTCAGCGAGTTAAGCGCCTCAGAAGCCAAAAATTTGAACTTCACCAAATGACCTGATTATCGATTCTGGTTGGACTAAAATGCTTAGTTCTGCGAGTAAAGCACTTCAGAAGATTAAAATCTGAAATTCGTCAAATGACACATTTTTTTATGTTCGTTTGACAAACCTGCTTGTTTGAGTGAGATAAGCACTTCAGAAGTCAAAAATCTCACCTTCACCAAATGACATAATTTTTGATGCTGGTGGTTTTAAAATGCTTATTTCAGCGAGATAAACACTTCAGAAGACAAAAATCTGAACTTAATCAAATGACTCAATTTTTGATGTTGTTTTGATTGACATGCTTATTTCGGCGAGTTAAGCACTTCAGAAGACCAAAATCTCAATTTCACCAAAACACTCATCTTTTCATGCTGGTTTGACTGAAATTCTTATTTCAGCGAGATAAGAATGAGAATACTAACATCTCAACTTCACCAAACGACCTAACTTTTCCTGCTGGTTTTACTAAAATGCTTATTTCAGTGAGTAAGCACTTCAGAAGTCAAAAATCTCAACTTCACCAAATGTCTTAAATGTTGATGCTGTTTTGACTAACATGATTATTTCGCTCAGACAAGCACTTCAGAAGACCAAAATCTGAACTACACCAAATGACTCAAGTTTTGATGTTGTTTATATTAAAATGCTTATTTCATTGAGATAAGCACTTCCGAAGTCTAAAATCTCAATTTCACCAAATGACTTAATTATTGATGTTGTTTTGACTAACATGCTTATTTCATTGAAATAAGCACTTCAGAAAACCAAAATCTGAACTTTATCACATGACTCAAGTCTTGATGTTGGTTTGATTAACATGCTTATTTCATGAGATGTGCACTTCACAAGTCAAAAATCTCAACTTCATCAAATGACTTAATTTTTAATGCTGTTTTGACTAACATGCTTATTTCAGTGAGATAAGCACTTCAGATAAACAAAATCTAAACTTCACCAATTGACTCAATGATATTGGTTTGACTAACATGCTTATTTCAGTGAGACAAGCGCGTCAAATTGAAAAAAAATTCAACATCACCAAATCACTGAACTTTTGATGTTGTTTTGGCAAACGTGCTTATTACAGCGAGGTAAGCATATCAGAAGACTAAAATCTCACCTTCAACAGATGACCTAACTTTTGATGCTGGTTAAATTAAAATGCTTATTTCAGCGAGTTAAGCACCTCAGAAGCCAAAAGTCTGAACTTCACCAAATGTCCTGATTATTGATTCTGGTGAGACTAAAATGTTTATTTCTGCGAGTAAAGCACTCCAGACGATTAAAATCTGAACTTCAGCAAATGACTCAAGTTTTGATGCTGGTTATACTAACATGCTTCTTTGAGTCAGGTAAGCAGTTCAGAAATCTAAAATCTCAACTTCGGCAAATGACTTAATTGTTGATGCTGTTTTGACTGACACGCTTATTTCACTAGATAAGCACTTCAGAAGTCAAAAATCTCAACTTCACTAAATGACTCAAGTTTTGATGTTGTTTTGACTAACGTGCTTATTTCAGTTAGATAAGCATATCAGAAGACCAAAATTGCAACTTCACCAAAACACTCAACCTTTGATGCTGCTTTGACGAAAATGCTTATTTCAGGGAAAAAGCACATCAGAGGTCAAAAATCTCACCTTCACCAAATGACCTTTTTTTTTTAATCCTGTTTTGACTAACATGCTTATTTCACTCAGATAAGCACATCAGAAGACCTAATTGAACTTCAACAAATGACTCAAGTTTTGATGTTGGTTTGACTAACATACTTATCTGAGTGAGATACGCACTTCAGAAGGCAAAAATCTCAACTTCACCAAATGACAGAATTTTTTATGTTCGTTTGACGAACCTGCTTAATTCAGCGAGATAAGCATATCAGAAGACCAAAATCTCAATTTCACCAAAGGACCTAAATTTTGATGCTGATTTGACTGGAATGCTTATTTCAGTGAGATAAGCAGATCAGAAATCAAAAATCTCAACTTCACCAAATGACTTCAGTGTTGATGCTGTGTTGACTAACACGCTTATTTCACTCAGATAAGCACTTCAGAAGACCAAAATCTGAACTTCACCAAATGACTCAAGTTTTGCTGTTGGTTAGACTAACATGCTTGTTTGAGTCAGATGAGCACATCAGAGGTCAAAAATCTGACCTTCACCAAATGAATAATTTTTTTTTATGCTGTTTTGACAAACGTGCGTATTTGACTCAGATAAGCACTTCAGATGACTAAAATCTGAACTTCAACAAATGACTCAAGTTTTCATGTTGGCTTGACTGACATTCTTATTTGAGTGAGATAAGCTCTTCAGAAGTCAAAAATCTCACCTTCACTAAAGGACCGAACTGGTTGGACTAAAATGTATATTTCAGTGAGATAAGCAGATCAGAAGTCAAAAATCTCAACTTCACCATCTGGCTTAATTTTTGATGCTGTTTTTGACTAACATGGTTATTTCACTCAGATAAGCTCTTCAGAAGACAAATATCTTACTTCACCAAAAATGTTAGTTTTTGATGTTGGTTTGAATGACATGTTTATTTCATGAGTTAAGCACTTCAGAAGATCAAAACTTCAACTTCATCAAATTACTCAAAACTTAATGTTGCTTTGACGAACATGCTTATTTCAGCGAGTTAAGCACTTCTGAAGGCTAAAATCTCAACTTGAGCAAATGACACAGCTTTTGATGCTGATTGGTTTAAAATGTTTATTTCAGCGAGTTAAGCTCTTCAGAACACCAAAACCTGAACTTCACCAAATGACTCAAGTTTTGATGTTGGTTAGACTAACATGCTTATTTCAGACCGTTAAGCACTTCAGAAGTCAAAAATCTCAACTTCACCTCATGACTTAAGTTTTCATGAAGTTTTGACTAACGTGCTTATTTCAGTGAGGTAAGCATTTCAGAAAACGAAAA